>NW_019173325.1:0-71446 GCF_001773325.1 Penicillium arizonense | reverse complement strand
TCACCGTGGGAGAAGTCCCCAAACGCGAGGACCTGCAGAGCCGGCAGTCCGTGGGGGCCGAATGCCCATTCAGCAAACGACACGAGATCCTCGGCCTCTGCAATCGCTGCGGAAGACGCAAGGACTGCCTGCTGCGGGTCCATATACTCGAATTGTGACCTGTCAAAGTACTCATCGAAAATAGGACCGTAGTTGTAGTTATCATTGGAGGCATTCCGGTTCACAGAACCCCAGCACGAACGAGGATGCCGTGAGTACCCTTTGCGCGTCTCATGTAGAAAGGTGGTAATCTCTCGTGGGATGTCTCGGTGGATTCGATCGAGGCCGCTGAACCGCAGATGTAGAATCTGAAGCTGGGAATGCTTGGCCGTGGGTCGAAGGCACAGACGCTGTTCTCATTAGCGGGCACACGTTTACTGGACGGAGGAAAACTTACAGCTGCAGATGGACTAGCACACAGACCCAGAGCAGACACCTGGCCCAGGTCTACAATGGCAGACAAGTTTGTTACCCACGCGGGTGACACATCACGATCATCCTCAAATAAGCCATCGGCATCGATGGGAGCGAGTTGGCGCTCATGGTAGACGAGGCTTTTCAACGTAGACTGGTGATGTCGGATGGCATCCTGGATGTGAGATTTTGACGCCGGGAAGTTGGACAACCTCAGGTATAGATGCTGTAGCCCACGAAACGAACATAAGAACCGCACAACAGCAGATAGGCTACGTCCTTCACCCGGTTCGTGCAGCAGGTAATCGAAAGAAAATTCAAAATGCGTTAGTCGGAGCGGCTTTTGTGACCGCGACAGTAATTGCACGAGACGCAGCTGATTCGGGCAGTCGCGCAGCGTGAGCGCTCGCAGGGAATAGAATATCGCATCGCGCTCTGATGAGATATCTGGAGGCAGGGTCACCTTTGAAAGTGATAATGTGGACAGAGCGGGAAGAGCTGTCAGATTCCCGATCCCTGTATCCCCGTTCCTTGTCTCACCGGTACCTATATTCCCGACCCCGAGCTCCGATTGCTGAAGCCCAAGGCTCTCCCAGCACAGAGCACGGGCAAAAGCTGATGGAACGAAGCCGATGGACAGATGATCCAGGCGGCGCCAGTTCCGACGGATGCACTGTCGTAACAAATCAACCTCGGACGGATGTTGGAGTCCTTCCCACTCAAACGCCGTCAGGCAGGATAGTCTAGACACTCCTTCCAAGCGGTGCAATGTTTCAGGGCAGGTACCGTCAGTGACGAGTGAGAGACGAGTGAGGCGCTGTTGGTACCGACTGAGATAGCCTTCCTTGTCGAGAACTCCCACCGGAACACATGTCCCTAGGCGCCATCTATTGCTAGTCAATCACAGGTCTCGATAGACAGATACCGGCTTATACGAACTCAAACGTGCTCAGTCTATTCGGCTTCAGGTGGGTGAATATCAGCTGCAATTGATCCTTCACGTCGTCTAGGAATTGCTGATGTGCCGTCGCCTCGTCCGAGGCTCCCAGTGTAGCCGGAGACTCCGGCAGCCCCGCTGCACGAAATATGTTGTAGTATGCACATCGGTTAAACCGAACAAGGTGGAATGGAGCTTTGATCTGTAGGTGCCGCACGTGCTGGAGATAGTCCGCGGCCCGTGAAGGACCGAAACGGAGAAAGAAAGGGTCGACATTCAACACATTCAGCGCCCATTCACTTGCTGCACAGAATGAAATGGTACGGTATATGCGAGGAACCAAAACTGCATACAATCTGGACGAGACTCGGCTGAGAACGCGTAGAGTGGTAGCTGACAGCTGGCAGGCGGTCAGTACCGTGATCAAATAAAACACACTGGAACTTACCCAATCTGCGATCAGCATCAAAATCTCACACGGCAAGGTCTCTAGCATTGTAATCTGTGCTCACAACCGCTCTGGACAGTAAGAGGCTTATAAGCACGCATCTATCCGAGCACACAGTCAAGTTGCCCAGACATTGCGCAGAGGATATATGTTCAATTTCCGCGGGTCATGACTCGCGTTGGATGGTAAGCTCGTTCGGCCAGCCCTTGATAAACAGGCTCAGCGCCGTTTCTGTAACCGCTCTTCACCCGCAGGCCACCAAGTCTTGCAAAACGCATTGCCAAGCTCAATAGTTGTTCGACATGAGCGGCAACCAATCAATTGACTATAACATGGTATCTTCACCAAAATTGGCAACCACAATATGAAAAATTGATGGACTGAGGAGTCGCTGCTCGATACAAATTAACAAGAACGTTCAAAGGGCAGATCTGGTCTGATAAACATGCCGGCGCACGGTTCATGTGGGGCAACGGAACGGGTCGCGGTTGGGACGGTCAGTCGCGGTCGAACCGGTTATCATTGCGGTTCAACTGTAAAACGCAACCGATTGCACTAGTTTACCAAAGGGCCATTTCACACATAATAGGTGATCGTAGTAGGTCAAGCGAGACTTGTGTTGGCCCGGTCTAGACTTCCAACCACCAAACATCAACGGGCATTAGGCCGTTTGCTTAGACAGGAGTTAGAAGTGAAATTTGGTCTCTTGCGTTCACGGTACAATCTGCGTGTTGAGCTTTCCTGCGTTTGCACAAGTTCGCCAGCAGGAGTAAGGCACCGGGTGATAGGGTTAATCTATAACGTGGTCGGTTGACCTGGCAAAATCACTCACTCTGTCGTGCAATAGGAATAGATTACCACCAAAGTGAGAGAAAAGAACACTTCCACTCGTACCAGAAACTACACAAGCAGTACAAAAATTCCTAGGCAATCACTTAGTCTAGAAGTTTCTGCGTGTGTCAGAGATATATATACAAAATGTAATCAATCCGAGATACACATCCATCGCGGTACATTGTAAACAGATAAAGAAGGTCGAATCCTCCAGGTTCCAATATCAAGGATGTAGCCTTCTTCGATCGGCAATGGAAGGCTCCAAGGCAAGGACGCGATATGAGAGGTAGTGATGATCAAATGTTTTGCTCCTGCCAGTTCATCCTGGCCCCAGTATTTGAGCGATCACCCAACTTTGCAGTCTCCACACCTTCTTTAGAACTCGATAAAGCTTATGCTGCGTTTTGAAGTACTGCAGGTAAGAAAACCCTCGAATAAGTGACGGCGTTGTAGGCCAGGACGAAATGCATCACATAGAGACTAGGCCGCCAGCCATTCACCACACCAATCCTCTCTAACGGACGAAGCATATAGAACGCAGCTCCAAGAGAATTCCCGATGGCGATTTGGCCGAAGTGTACCGCCAACGCGGGCGGACTTTGAAACGTTCCAGTCAGGGCATAAATACTTGGTATGAGCGAAAGTAAGCCCAGTGAAACGCAGCTGTACGGAAACCAGTACTGAACCGCATAAACACTGGGATCGGAGACCACAAAATCCACCAGGATGCCGACAGCAACAACGGTAAAGGCAGCTAGGTATCCGAGCTGGAGGCAGGGTTCGGCGCGGAACAGCACAACCACCGAAGGAAGGGTGGCCGCCCAGATCAGGACTAAAGTGGCTCCAAGCTCCAGTTTTTGCCACTCTGCCGTATCATTGCCCCCGAAAGCGTCTAGGAAGCGGCAGAAGAGGCTGGACAAGCACCAGAAGATGACACCTGCACAAAAGGCTAGCACGGACAGGGAGTCCAGAATACCTCCGGGGGTGGAGGGGAAATGGAAGAGCAGGAAATGTATCACAAAAAGGTAAAAGTAAAACAATCCAAAGACATTAATTATGGTGAGGATTGCAAAATCGTGCAGGGACTGCGCTTTTGGGTCAGCCATTTAGGTCGTGGATCGTGTGCTTATTGGAGCGATGCCTTGGGACAAGCTGGGCTTTTAAGCTGAGAGCTGAGCACAAGAGCGGGCAGCTGTTGAATTTGACGTCGCCTCAGTCCGCGTATATTGCCTGGGATCTAACCAACGCAACTTAGTAAGAGAACATCATGATGATGGAGCAGGTTAGACATCGTGTGCCGGTAACAAATGGCATTAACCAATGGCTTTTAGAAAGGGTGGTTAAGAGAGGGTGGTTAAGAGGTTAAGAGAGGGTGGTTAAGAGGTTAAGAGAGGGTGGTTAAGAGAGCCACCACGGAAATTGGTCATGATTGAAACACTAGTACTCAATTCTGGGCGGACATCATCTATGTGGCGGTCGGCGATAGGTTTTCCTGGTTTTACTGGCTTACCCTTGGTCTATCTCATACCCATCACTTAACTGACACATAAAATTATGCCATCAATATCAAGTAATGGATACATCCTGATCTAAATATTTTTGTTAAGATGGTCGATTTTACAAAGCTGGCCAACACCGCCGGTAGTAACTGCCCTCAGTTCTACGGTTAGGCAGCCCACCTCTTTCACTGCAGCTATTCTTTCGGGCTAATGCTGCGGACCTCGAAAATTGCGATTGCAAGGGCACGGAGCATCCACCCAACTCAGTTCCATCGGCTTATGATTGCTCAACGGAAGTGTCATCCAGAGGCCACATATAATGTTTGAGTTTTTGAGATTCTTTTTGGGCGGCGTCGCTTGTTTCTAATTGAGGACAGTCAACCAGCTGAGGGCGGCACTTCAAGGCCGAAAGCGGTTAAGATTGAGAACGGTCAAAGTTACACAGTTTGAATTATCTCAATTCGAGCTACTAAAATAGACTGGTGATTGAAATCGAAATCGCAGTTGCTGAACCGAATGTTTTTAGATCTAAGAACGTTTCGAGGCGTGAAGTTCGAAGGGCGACCTGTGTGTGAGATCTTGGACCAGGCAGTGGGTCATACTTATAATTTGCGGCGATTATTTGTCTTTATCACTTCCACAAATTGTCACGTCCTTGCACTCCCGTTGGAACTTGCTACCTTGCAGCCCGACTTTTACAATTTTCGCTCTATATCCATGTATATGTCCAAGCTACTTTCCGATCATTTAAAACTCGCCTAGCAACCATCTTATCACAATCCTATTGGGGAAAGACGACCGCAAAAAGCATTCAAACTTTTGACAACACATGTGTTGCAAATTTATGACGCGATGGATCTCGCTCTTAACCACTATAACGAGCGACACGAGAATGGACTCCTAGCTTGTGCGTTACGCCTAAGTAGCTACTTGTGTCCCTTTCTTTTATCAATCAGGTATCCACATTCTCTTACTATAACCGAATTTTCGGTCCCGAGGCTAACTCCCCCAGCTTTCTACTACTTCCATGGGCACTACAATCCGACCGGCAGGGGTTTTTCGACTTTGGTCAGTTCACAGCTGCCATAATAGCAACAACGGTGTGCGTTGTATTTTCTTTCTCAATCAAGCTATTTTTCAGCCCCCAGTACCGAAACCACCACATCCGCGAATTCATGATGTTGCTAAAGTATGGGCCTATTCTTGGAAGCATATTATTAAACATACGGCTGACCCACCATTTTGGTCTAGTGGATGCTATGAAGCTAGTAAGATGGGCTTTTTGAACATGTCTATTTTCGTTCTTTTCGCACCGCAAGGTTCTTTGCCACTTGCTCTTACTGGTTGGACTTTGACCATTGCCGTCACAATATGCTACATTATTATGCTTTATCTTGCCGACGATGAGTAGGAAGATACATACAGATGAAATGGGCAGGATGGATTGAAACCAGTCACACCATTCTTCACCCTTTAATTTAATCGACCGAATTTCCACTTCCACCTAAAAGCTGTACCACTGTGTCATGGCCTCCTGCTGCGGCATATGATAACGGAGTTTGACCCAAATTGTCCACGGTGTCCACATCCACATTTCCATTTTCAAGTAAAAGCTTCACCATCGCCCCATGGCCGACCCGGTGTGGCATATGAAAACGGAGTTCGACCCTTAAAGTCCGCATAGTCCACGTCCACGTCCACATTTCGATTTTCAAGTAAAAGCTTCACTACCGCCTCATGGCCGCCTGCTGCGGCATGTAGTGGAGGAGTTCGATCCCAATTATCCGTCGAGTATCTATCCACCTTTCCTGTCTCAAGTAAAAGCCTCACTACCTTATCATGGCCATTCTGCGCGGCCAAAGATATCAGGCTCCGGCCAGTGTGGTCCGTCACTCGAACATCACCGCCTTGTTGGATGGATATTGGAGCTATAGCTTCACTCCCTTTTCTAGCGGCCAATTTCAATGCGAGACTTGAATTTTGAGCGTTGATGCGATAAAGGCATGGATTCAGGAGACCGTACAGATTTTTTGCTAGTTCGACATAATGAGTTAATATCTCTTTCTTCCTCCAAGAACTGCCCGGTTATTATGACCAATTCCGGGGGCAGATGGAGGAGAAACATAGCTCAGTGACTGAGATCAATTACTGTAGCAAGGCCGGAGGACAGTCAATATCGAGTGGAAGTCAACGAATTGAGATTGAGTATATGGCAGGCGTTGTGCCACTACCTTAGAGGAAACCGTATGCAGAGTATCTGAAATAGTGCAACTAAGGGTATTGCAGTGGGCGAGGGAAGGTACATGAAGGAGTGACTCGATATATTATTTGTATGCTCACGCGGTCTAAGAAAAAAGATACTTACACCCGTCGATGATCATCATAGAAAGGCATTGATGTTGATGAGCCAAGATGTCCTAGGAATGACGGGGAGCCACGAGGTCAATCTGATGCTCTAACTGGTTGCTCTAGTAAGCTACCTGACCCTGGGCGTAATAGGAAAATATTCCCGGTCTTAGGAACCCCTAAGAGTCACGAGGGAATTTGAGTTACCCGATTCTAGACTATACAGCCTCAACGCTAAGAACGTTTTTATGTCTCTTGGCCAAGACTCCACCAGTAGCGAGGAGAATTAAGGAGAAAGTTGGGGACACATTCTATAGCGTGTTGAGACTGCTGCGAGGCTCCAAAGAAGGTGAGAGAGGTAAACCAGACAGCGTGTCACGGGCTACGGTCGATGCCATGCTAGACTTCGCCGAGGCGTCACAGCGGGTAGCCTAACAATGGGAATGGCAATTAGGCCACGATAGGCTTGACGAGGTTCCAAGTTCGCTTTTAGGAAGTGAAACGCTCTACATAGACTGTACGTACAAGGATACATGCCGTTGTTGTAGCCTGCATATCGCTTCGCGAGTTGGATTCTAAACCGCGACCCACTAGGCTGGATACGGATTCGTATTTAGTCTAGTTGAGAAGTAAACTAAAAGCGAGGGGTCGGAGTACATCCATCAGTCTATCCTTTACATTGTGCTGTCTCCAAAAATGGAATATCACACAACCTTAAAATCAAAAACAAAAATGCGGTTGGAAAATACCAAAAATTGAAGGGAGGCCGAATGTATCGTCTTTCGCCTGGTCTTCATCTTTGTGATGTCTGGTTAACAGGTTAGCAAGCTGCTGTTCCCCGTCAAGCCTACAGTTTGGTGCGATGCTGCGAGGAATATCAGTACCGTAGTTGACCTATCAAGTTGATATCGCTCCTTTGTTTACACATCATAATTAAAATCCTCAGATAACTGCATCCCGGGTCATATTGGACATTGCGGTGCTAGCTGACAGCAAGGAAGGGGAAAGGAAGCTACATTGTCCACGGTAGACCTTTAGGACATAAATAGACACGGATCTCCGTTTTCCTTCAGACTATCCATTTCGGAGAGCTTTCTCGGCTATATTGGGCTATGTCTTCCTCAAACGCAGAAGGAGTTTCAAAACGCAATACGAGAAACCAGGCACCAAAAGAGTATAATGTAGGAAGGCTTCAAAGACTGGCGGAAAGTGGGAGTGGAGTCTCCCAACCTAAGGCTGCTGCTGCAAATGCGCAAGCCTCGTACACAGAGCCAAATTTAGGCAAAAATACTGGCGTGCATACAGACAATCAGAGCGAGTCGGTTCAGTCACAGTCGAAGCCCCCGTACCACTCTCAGGAGGAGCAGCCAAGCCCAGCCGGTTCGAATGAAGCTGCCCCAGTTGAACAAAACGACCAGGATATGAAAGACTATGAGCCTGAAAGAGGAACATCTGAATCACCTCCAGCCAGCTCAAGATCGGCTCATATGGCCGAGAATGCAGCTGAACCTGGTATTCCCGCTGCTGTCGGCGTCAATGACTCGTTGGACGAGGTCCTAGTTGACCTGAAGAAGTTGTCAATTGGTCGCGACCACGATGGAGAACCGGATGCCTGGAGCCGTCTAGGACGGTCACTCGTATTGCTGGTTCGATACGGACCCTACAAAGCGGCAAAATACCGGGTTCAGACCGCAAATGGATACAACACCCAAGGACTGCAGAAAGTATCGAATCTCAAGACCCGAATTTCGCATCTAACCTACGAAGGGGAAGATGGGGAAGACCACTATCGGTACAGCAGGAACAACATCGTCGGCATTGTTGGTGTGGCATTTCAGGAAAGAAAGGACACGAACAAGGAGTACAAAACAGCTCCCACAGCTTTTGTCAAAGTCAAATGGCAAGGAATCGATGCTGCCCATCAGAAACTGTTGACCAGGGACACCTGCTGGATTACCAAGGCGGATCTGGTTAGACTCACGGATCAAGCTACGGCAGAGCAAAAGATCTCCGAGGCTTGGGAGTTACAGGAAAAACGTTACAATTACTGGCAGGGCGAAACGGGAAGAGACAGCCCTGATCGTTCACCCACCCCTTGCCCGCTGGATACTTTCAAGGCACAAAAGGAGGAGAGAATAAAGCGCGAGCTTACAAGAGAGCCTTCTATGCCAATTGCACAAAGTTTGGAGTCGGACCCAGAGCCGTGGAGGCTAGGAAATCGCCAACCAACGGCGAACAACACCCAGCGTTTTGGTTCAGTTCCGGTGAAGCAAGAATCGGACAACGAGGACAACGAACTGTTTGTCACTGACTTCAGTACCAACGGTCAGAACGCCCCTGGTCAGAATGCCCCTGTTCGGAACGCTCCTGGTCAGAACGTCAACGCTAAAAACAATAATCCTCGCAACACGAATGACTTGAACAATGATACAACCAGCGGATCCGATCAAAGTCGGCCACCGCCAAAATTGAGCAATTTCTATAACAAATGGTTGAAAAGAGCGAAAATTGAGGAAACCGATTTTAGTAACCTCGATGATGCATCCATTGCGAGATTTGAAGCTGCTGCATTTGTTTATATGGACTCGTTGAGGCAGCAAGGTTACTTTGTAGAAGATGATATGGGTATGAATATCTAGGGTGAAGAGAGCGATCAAAGAATTCGTCATTTGTAGTGATCCAATTATCTCGACAGTGATGTGACGAGAATGGTAGCAATTTTCCTTTTCCATCGCAGGCGATGTGAGAACTTTATTCAGCATACTTGTTAAATCGTTTCCGTTTTGCTTTGTTTATTTGGACTCAGAATGAATATCAACCTTTGATTTTGGACAACACTAGCATGTGGCGAAGGGGTTAATCTATACATCCTGAGCAGCCGGTAGTTTGAACTCAGTGTTATATAGGAATAAATGATGATGGTTTTGGGGTAACGTGCTCACCTGCAATCACTCGGGGAAATTGCAGGAACATCCCTCCAACCACACTCTGTTCACTCCAACAAACAGTTTCCATTCACATGGATAGATCTTAATTTGCTTAACAAGCATGTGAAACAATATAGTTGTGCACTCCTCCAGTACCACCTCTGGAAGCTCATTTGCTGGTCGAGTATCGCCTCGCTGTAATAATAGGTGAATAATATACGTAGAAAAAGGGAAGAAAAAAGGGTAAAAAAAAAAAAACGAAAGAAAGGGAAAATAAGCCTCAGGTGCTTTGTGGCTAGCCATACTGGAGCTTGGCAACGAAAATGCAAGATTTAAGTTGGTAGGCAAGCGGAAAACAATTGAACGACATCAGATAGGTAAAATACATTGCATAGTACATGCTGCCTTTGTTATGATACTCGGACTTAAAATATTTAGTATTACCAATTCCCTTCAATGATACCCATTTAATCCGTGGATGCACCGTTCCATTGGCGTCCACATGAAGAACACACAGGCAATGCCTCCAGCGAAGAACCCTGGTGTTCGAATCCCTCCTCGTCGGCCGCTATCACCCTTCTCAATTTGATAAATTTGTAATAAGCAAACAAGAAAGAAAATATTATCATGAGAAGAGCAGTCACGATGATAGTAACAATGGCCATTACAGACCAGTGGCCTGATCGGGAAGTGTAAATGTTCACAAGCGTGGTGAGAAGCCCAGCGGCCGCATTTAATGCAGCTGGCCTATAGTCCTGTCAATGCAAGGCCCTAAGCCTCTAGTTTTTATAGTCCTTACATAAAGATCTTGTTGATGAGCCATAAATAGTTGCTTTGAATTTTTCGGAAAAGCACGGTCAACGCAGCGGCTCCACCGGCAAGAAATAAGCAAGCAACCACGAGCAAGGGCGGATTTTGTATAGTGTGTAGTACAGCCCGCCCCGCGGTGTTCTTTTCTAAGATTTCCTCTACCTGGTTTGATTCCTTCAGCGAAGTAAATGTTCCGGGAATTACCAAGTATCCAGCAAGGAGGGCCCAATTTGCTATGCTAACCGAGACATTGTATTTCCAATCCATTTGCGCCTCTTCTTTTAACATTATTGTATAAGTCGTATCATGGCTTTGGCTGAAAGTGGTGTTTGTGCGTTGTATACCTTGAGTGGAATGGGATTGAGCATGCCCCGCTCGCTTTCTTACAATCTCTGATTTATCAAACTGCATGGCTCACGATATGAATCGATGTATGAAAAGATTAGAATACACTTGAAAGCCGAAGGGGTGATGTAACATTTATATTAGCTGGCGTGGGATTAACTGCCCCTCATTTTCCTCTTGGCCATTGCGAATCAAAGGATACCGCAAAAAGTGAAGTGCATGGTACAGCTAGCCGCGACCACTAGGGTGAGAGCGCAAGATATTGGAAGTTCCTATGTAACCAGTTGAATTCTAGCATCGAACCGAGCGGACACTTGGCTGGAGGTAATAGAAGCCCATCAGTATTGATGTTTTGCGGACGGGATACCAATTAAAAATACCTCGTAACTTATGCGAGGGTTCCTCACTAAAAACAATTAGAGCCTAATTCCTGGAAACTACGGTATAACAATGTGAGGGCCAAATCATTTATCGCTATGACGGAGCTGTCACATGGAGATACCAAGTAATTGATGGCAGGCAATCAAACAAACTTACAAAAATATAAAGGCACCAGCGCTCTCAGAAAGCCATCTTCTCTGTAATGTGCAAGGGATCATTATGGCGGCATGGCTCGATATCCTCTCGGATACCACAGGCAGATCTTTGGTAGACACTGGGCGATTTGAAGAAATTGTCCAAGGAATGAGCCACCCCAACTCGCAATACCCTTCTCTTGTCTATTTCGCGGGCAATGGAAATCGCGTCAAGGCCCTGCAAGCTTTGTTTCCTCGCAATAACGTCACTCGCAAGGGACCTGCTGGACTCATTCGAGTACATCTTAGTACAGCAACTGCACATACTGAGCATCCTATCATATTTGCCGAGAGTAACCCTTTTAGTCAAGCTGGGGTGGGTGACACTTGCTTGCTTAGGTGGTCTGGAGACAGACATCGACGATATCCTCTCTCCCTTGGGGAGTCTCAGCCTCTAGCAGACCTTCAACAAGAAGTGATAAGACAGAAAATTTTGCCATGGACGCAAGTTCTCTGCTTTTTTGTCGACACCATCTCTGAGATGCAACATGTGCAACAGCTGCTAGATGCACCGATTGGGACCCTATCGATTGGAGCTTCACATATCCGTAGCATGATGCGTGTGGTAATTGTGCTGTCAGGCGACTCTCAACTTGAAGCGCATGGCGCGGATGATGGCTTTGAATTACCCAATGCATGGTTAGGGCAGCACAAGCTCACAATTCTGGATCTCCGCGACCGGTCGAAATTGTCACCATCTGTTGCATTTGACCCATTGAGAAGCCTAATTCTTGACCAAATCCAACAGATTCGATCGTTACAGAAAGAAAAATGCCTCTCATTCTCGGCCGTACATCTCAACGCACTCTGGGGCCGAGGTCTTCAACTTCGAATGGGAAGTTCAAACCCAGCCAGCCTTGACTGTCTTTTGGTGGCACGCGAGGGCTTTAAAAGGAAAGCAGCAATGGCCAGTTGTTTTGTGGAGTTACAAAGTCAATTTGCAAGTTCTGCTTGCCCTGAGAATGAGGTTTACAGCTTTATCGCCTCGGCTCTCCTTATGGATGCCTATCCGCCTGAGATGCATCGTGAGTAATCTCCGCACCTGGAAGTTCACTCTGTCACCCCCCAAAGTCTTTGTACAGACTGTCCCTAATAATGTTAATTGTTATAGTTTTCGAACCGAAAACAGTTTTCAATGCCCTTTACCGGGCACATTGTTGGAATGTCTGGGAAGGGAGAGACCCTGAAATAATCTGCAATAAAATTATGCACTACTTCACCGAGAGCTTTGCTGAATTGAGTTCCAAGGCCTCAGCGGACGTCCGTCACGATTCGCTTGTACAGTTCCATCGTCGGTGGGGAGGATTGCATTCAACAACATCATGCTTTACTTGCATGTCCGGGCCGCCAGAGCATATGCTGCCATGCAAGCATGCAATCTGTGACAATTGCTTTGTCATATATGGTAATACAAGCTCCCGGGCAGAGTACCATATCGATCTACGGCAATGCCCTATCTGTGATAAGGCAGTGAATCTCACGATTCGTCAACTTCCGCCAACCAAGGGGCCGATCGTGATAAGTCTAGATGGAGGGGGCGTTCGTGGTATCATTCAGTTAGGGCTCCTGCGAGCGTTAGAAAGGCGGATTGGCGGAATATCGATTGCACAGGTCGCTGATCTATTTGCCGGGACAAGTGTTGGTAAGAGCATCCAACTGTCATTGTGAAGTCTGCACCTTTGAATAAAGACACTGATCCTTATAAAAGGGGCGCTTTCGGAAGTGGACATAGTATTGAATGGCCTATCTGCCGAGGAGAGTTGCGCCAAGTTTCCGGCTTTGGCCCGGATAATTTTCGGTTCGCCTCGTAAGCGTGCACCGAAATCCCCAATATCTCGGTGTGTTACATGGATAAAATACCTGGCAGGCTTTTTAGCCGATTGCCAGTACGACTCAGAACGACTAGAGGATACCTTGCAAAAGGTGGTCGACCCCCAACGTCGGATGTTTGATGTGACGACGACGAGCTCCACCCGTTGTCGAGTTGCCATTATCACGAGTCGTACTTCTGACGGGAAGGCATGTGTTTTGGCGAATTATCGTGGGACGGGCCAGCGAGAAGTGAATGCGGCGTATCAGTTCCTTATCCCTAAGACGGAGGATGAGAATCCTCACGTATGGAATGTGTGAGTCGCGTCGAGCTACCATCAATCTGACATACTATTCCTTGGAACGACGAATGAAGCGTTTGCTGACGAACAATACCTACAGAGCTCAGTGCAGCGTCGCAGCCCCTTTGTGAGTGTCCCGGTAGCTTTGAAGATGGTCGCTAATAACAGCAGCTTTTTTCGATCAAAGTCCCTTCCAGGATTCGGATCGCTGCAGGATGGCGGAGTTCGTGCCAACAATCCTCTGGCAATTGCGCTCAAGGAGTCAGTGGTTATCTGGCCCTCAGCCAAAACCCATGATCTACTCTTGTCAGTGGGAACGGGGTCATTTTCTTCTATGACTAAGCCAAATGAGGCTGCTAGGGGTATATTGCAAGACACTGCTATCCCTCGCATGATCCGAGCGACAATGTCCTCCCCATGTATGGATGGTGAGCAAGGGTTTCATGAGGCACTAAATTTCGTGCCAGATGTAAAAAGATCGAACATATTTCGGCTGAATCACGAGCTACCTGAACCACTTCCTCGGTTGGACGATGTGAGCAGATTAGAAGAGATGTCCGAAATGCATTTTACGGTTCCGACTGAACTAGTGAGAACTATCCTAGCGACCGCCTTCTTCTTCTTCGAACTCGATGAGTTGCCAATTAAAAGACAAGGTGCCTTTTTCTGTAAAGGTTCAGTTCTGTGCTCGCGATCATATTCCAGGGACCTGGTGAAGCTGGTGATGGTTGAATTTCCAGGTGCAAGGTTTGAAACAGCCCGTGGCCACCGTCTCGGAGACGTCGATGAAGATGACGGTTGCCATGTATGTGGATACTACCGCAAAAAGGTGGCATTCTCGATCAATGGACTTCATGAAATGACATCAATTGGGATTGCCAGCTCGTCGTCCTTCCAACGGATTGGCGGCTTTCCAAAGTCGGTGCAAGAACTCCTCGATGACCAACAAGCAAATTCCCACTTTGGTCGTGCAGACCATTTGGTTGCTTCCTGGCCCCCGAAAAGGAATTGCTACTGTTCGCCACGAGTTAAACGTCATGTTCAATTCTTGGAGCCTGCCTTGATAAACAAGAAGCGGCGACTATGAATTATTATAGCACATTTGTTATACGTTGACTGATTCAAGGCGCTCATATATTAGATGAATCTAAGGCTATGGTTGTATTATGGTGATTGGTGCAGCTATTTCGACTTCCCAACTGAGTGCGTCTCCAATGAATAGAAAAGAGGCCGCGAGCCATACGTTCAAGTAGAGTGACTTTGGACTGTAAGCCAAAAGTCCACTCTATTCCCTTGATCCAAGCGAGCACACGAGCAGCAACCGAGGGTTGAACGCAAGTTCTATGTACACCGGAGCATATCTCCCCCTCCAACAATACAAAGGCAGCTTTTTTAAAAATGTAGAAATAAATACAATGGCCCACATTGCGAAGGAATCTAATACGCCTGACCGTTTGGTAAAAGTTCACGTATTGCATACCCAAGAAGACTTTGGCCTATGCTTCCAGATCGAACGTACATGTAAGGACGTATAAAAGATCGATATTGAAACGGCGAGTACTTCGCTTTGGAGCGATCAGGACACTAACAGACCATATTAAAAGTAGACCTACTAGACACAGGAGAGATTTCCATCATTGGACAACCTGGTCAAATATATGTCGTTGGCATTGCGGCAATCCATAAACGCTTTTGTACTTTTACTATGATGATTAATTTGCCTATGAAGCTCGCTCTAAAAATGTGCTGCTATGTGGGAGTGCTGTCACGCCTTCTGACAACTGGAAAGTGGTTGCCAGCCCACTGGGCGACAGTTTCAGGATGCTCGCAAGACGAGTCTCTAAATCGTTCGTCCCCGAATGCAAAAGATGCAAACTAAACAAAGAAAATGCAAACATGCAAACATGATAAACACAGTGAAAGCCAAAATGAACGTCATCTGCCCCAGCTTCCACCACGGCCAGGGTCCCGACTCGCCGGGTACGCGCGCCAATCACACGCCGTCTTCTCTCCAACCGTTCATTCTTGAGAAAGCTTACGTAAAGCATAATTTTGGGCCAGCCAACAGAATGGTATTCTTTAATCTGCGCTTTTATGTTTTGTTTTCTATCTTTTATCTTATTTTCTTCCTCAATTATGCCCGCAGAAATAAGAATGCTTCCAAACATCAGTGTTTATAGCGAAAGTAACGTGAAAATGGAAAGTTTCTCAAAATGAGTGACCCGCAGGAAATTGAACACTGGATTGGTCTTCAGCCTGTACAGTGTGGAAATTTCAAATGTTTCAGCAACCGCCGCAGAAAAGTGTGCCTACTCAGGGGTTGGCTCACTTGGCTCTTTGCACACATATAAAACAATCCAAGTATCAAGGGGAAGTATGCGGCCACTTTTCTCCGAAAATGTCACTGAATGCGACAGAGCAGCATTCAACTGCAGATGATGCCTCAAGCATTTACAGTCGCTCACCGGAATCTCCGAAAAGCCTGTCGAATCCCATGCCAATGATACTTCCTATTCGACACGATCTACCGGAAATAAATTCTCTGGATCATCAGATTGCACTGGCCCGAGGCTCTACCATGGCATTGGAAACCACCCGAATGCGTCTGAAGTGCTCAAAGTCACGAAACCGCTTGTCACTTGGAGAGTTGAAGGAAGAAAGAATTTGTCAACGGGATCAACAAGAAAATGAGAACCAGTTTTATCGCTCTTGTTTCGAGAATTTTCTCAATTTGACAATGGCTATTATTGAAGTTTCACAAGAGTTGATGTTGCAGTATCACTTCGAGCCAGAGGTAAGGCCGCTTGCCAATAAACGGGTATTTCAAGCAGTCCGGAAACTTCGTGTTGCTATGGAGCAATCCAGGATTCGAGAAGCCCATGCTGAGCAGGTCTGGAAACGACAGTGGAAAGTCTCGCGAGTCAACCATACCACGCGCTGGATTTGATCCACGCGCGGCTGTAACTAGTCATTGAAGGATAGTGGTTCAAAGCTATTTTAAATTTTCAATTTCAAAGTAAAAAATATAACGGCTACGAAGCGTAAATATATGAAATGATTGACACAAAGATTTCGAACATAATCTACATTACTTATTTTGCGCGATCGTTGGACCAACCGTGACTAACGTTCACTGGATCCTAGTTCCAACCTCGCAACTCCTGCACTGCTCTGCTTATTTCCTTGGCAAAATCTGAGCCAGACAGCTTTTTGTCAAGCCCATCACGTGGCATCCGCTTTCGTTTGCGATTTGGTGATATTATTCCCAAGATGGGCCGCGATTCAATGATCTCGGCCCTTTCAAAATCAAAAAAGACTACCTTTTTGCTTTCTGGATTGTACAACCAATTTCGTGGGGCTGGATCTTTATGAAGAACATTCAGACGGTGCATCTCTGAAAGTGATTCCTTCATCTTGGCAATGAGGCAATCCCGCCCCATTTCTTTCAGTGCCAGGTCGAGAGGCTGTCCTCCCGGACTCAATAACATCATATGTTCAAGATACGCGATCCCGTCGTAGCTGTACGGATGAGCCAAGTCGATGCTTCCAAGGTACAGCGATTTTCGAAAACAGTTTACCCCTCAGACACTCACACTTTGTTTCTCGGCCCGTACCCGAAACCGCGCTAGCCCCCTTCAGGTAAGCCGTAATTAATTGCTTTCTAATAATAGCCCACTCCTTTAATCCCAGAACGACCGTATTACTTATAATACTGTATCTTACACGAAACTTCCATACACCCCAACTTCAATGCCCCTCATCCATCCTGCGCAGCACACTTTCTTTAAACTGCGAGCACTGCGAAAACACCTAGCGACATGGCACCGAGGCTTTCCCCGTCAAAGCTGCAATTCATTGGTGATATGATACAAAGCCAATCACTTACGCGTCATCAAATGGCGGAGGCAGCGGAGTGTAGTGAACAGACAATCAAAAATACACGCAGAAACTTACGCCTGTTTGGCAACGTCCATGCCCCCCCAAATCGTATCGGACGGAGGCGAAGCGTAACGCCCCCAATGCTGGAAGCGCTTTTTGATCATCTGCTGGAAAAACCGGGTCTGTACCTCGACGAGATGGCTATCTTTTTATGGGATGAATTCCAGATGCTAGCAACAACTTCTAGCATTAGAAGGGCCCTCGTATCCAACCGTTGGTCGAGAAAGACTGCCCGTCAGAAAGCGAAAGAGCAGAACGCCGAATTACGAGAAATATATCTTCACAACCTCTCCGAATTTGAGTCATACCACCTTGTTTATGTTGATGAATCTGGATGTGATAAACGAGTTGGTTTCCGACGCACAGGCTGGTCACCACTCGGTGTAGCACCTCGACAAGTGTCACAGTTTCACCGTGACGAACGTTATCAAATTCTGCCTGCATACGCCCAAGATGGTATTTTGCTTAGCCGCGTCTTTCGTGGGTCAACGGATGCCGCCGCGTTCGAGGACTTTATTGATGAACTCCTTCGACATTGCGGAAGATGGCCCGAGCCGAAGTCTGTTCTAGTCATGGATAATGCGTCCTTTCACCACTCCGAACGAATCTCACAGATGTGTGCTGACGCCGGCGTGAAAGTCGTCTATCTGCCTCCATACTCGCCGGATCTCAATCCAATTGAAGAATTTTTCTCTGAACTTAAAGGCTGCATAAAACGTAATTGGAGCTACTTTGCAGATGATCCTGACCGAGATTTCGGCACCTTCCTTGAACGATGCATCAATCAGGTTGGGGCAAAGAAAGACAGTGCTAGGGGCCATTTTCGGCACGCAGGCCTCAGTGTTGAGGATTTCGGTGACTGAAATTCTCCTTCAGATAACACCATACAGTACGTCCCGAAACTGGTGTCACCACCTACACTCTTCGATTATTTCTCGAAACCTAATGCCAAAGTCCACTATATTATATTGAGAATAGTCTTGGAATAGCAATTTCCCGTATCGTTATCTATACAGTATCTTACTTCCATAAATTACATGACTTACGTCTCTTGGCAG
The DNA here is from genome assembly GCF_001773325.1 of Penicillium arizonense. Classification (NCBI taxonomy): domain Eukaryota; kingdom Fungi; phylum Ascomycota; class Eurotiomycetes; order Eurotiales; family Aspergillaceae; genus Penicillium; species Penicillium arizonense. Next base: position 53,164 of record NW_019173325.1, on the reverse strand, counting down.
TGTGGACAATCAATGGTAGCTAGAACTTTCCACTGAGATGCAAACGAGACGAACATGAAAATGAAGTGGCCCTGTGAATTTGGGCAGGTGTCACCCCTGCCACCTCGACGATCCGGGGGCTTACTGGGTACCAGAAAGCTTGAATTTCTCTCCTCCGTACCTTGACATAACGGTGGAGACAAAAACGTTTCCACTCATAACATGAAGTGTGGCATCAATAAATCGCCATTCCTCGTTGTTGAGATCATCCTGATCAATTAGTCGCTCAATTTCTGCATTTATTTCAACCTCAATCTGTAGCTGGAAAGCCTGTGTCATCGCTACGGCTGCGCTGTACGAAGGCAACTTGAAGAGGTCTTTAACCACATCAACCGCATTGATCATGTAAAGGACCTTGCCAGTGTCAAAGGCTTTCTTCTCCTTTTCCCAAGACCCCAGGTCATTTGCCACTGAGACATGGTCTTTCACAAGGCGGAGGTATCTCGCAAGTCGAGGACTGTCTAGGTCGACAGAGGAATTAAGGGAGAATTTGGTACAGCCGAGAACGTACCTAACTATCATCAGTTCGGTACAGTATGGGACATCTAGAGACTCGTACTTACGGGACCGCCGCATCCTCATGCCGATACAACAAGAAATCCTCCATATCTTTGTATTGTGTCGGTGGAGGTGGTCGGGAGAAGAAACGCACCATAAGCTCCAACATTTCCTGACCAGCAGTATTACCAGAGGCTCGGTCCACTCCGTAAATCTCTTCAATTGCTTGGTCAATCAATACCTGCAGCTTCGTCTTCGGTGAAGTGATGTTATTCAAACGGGGCTGCATACGGGCGATAAACTCGTCTTGCACTTTGGTGAACTTTGACACACTATTTGTGAGCTTATACTTCGGGATAAGTATGCATGCCTTGTCTAGCTCGCTTACTGAGGTAATATCGTGCATCTCCCAGAAATCTAACAGAAAATACAAAATGTAAGCACTAAGTCATCCAGCTGTATATGGGAAAGCTCGAGCTACTATACCATCAAACACGAAGATAAAAACATTAACGGCGGCTAGAAGCTTGGTGCGCTCTTTATCGCCCTCAGGAAACAGGTAGGTTGGGAACTTGACCCAGCCTTCCTCTAGGGTTGAATCGAGTTCCTTTTGTGAGATCTCGGCGACTGAATGTCCAGATTTGTACAGGTCTTGTGTCGACTTATCAGCAGCGAGGTGTTGAAGGAATATTCTTGTCGTCTCTATGCTTACGTTCCAGTGCTTGTTTTGGCGACATGACAGGATACCGGTTGCCCAGGGAAGGCCAGCCGTCAATGGGAAAATATCAATAGCGTTGTCACTCCGTTGAGTGTACTTCCCGCTGTGATCACGTTGACCTGCCATTTGAAGGAATTCCTTGTTTTGCAGAAGTTTATTGAGGGTTAGAGGTGGAAGGGAAAGATACCCAATACCCCCATTGAGGTAGTCATAAGCATAGTTCACGGGAAATTGATGCTTTTGGTTTTCTTGTGATGTTAAGTTCTCTATGAAGGGATATAAGCACACCTAAGAATAGACCCTGCTGTAATATGAGGATAAATTACCTTTGACGGATAACACAGTCATGGTTTCGGTTTTCGTCATCTCAAGGGTTGAGGTACACACTATCAGAAGGATTTGTTTCGTATGTCAATCTGGAAAAGGGTCTTGATCTCCGGACCATGTTGTTTGTTCATGTGGTGTGAACACACCGTTTATATAATATCCAGAGGATTCGAGACCGGAGAGTGATTTCATCTGTGCAACAATATATGCAGACGTTATTGGTCTATTTCAGCAAACAGAACGCTAAATCCGGTTTGGTGGCTTGATCACTGCTATAGGCAAACGAAATCCGCTTTTTACACACGAGCCCCTTCCCTTCCCCTCACGCTATCTGATAGTTACACAAAGCCATTGCTGAACGCAGCTGAAGCAGCATTGGCAAGTAAGCAATACAGATGCTAACCGGACTTATTCTAGACATGATCGCCCTATGTGGATAAACGACAATTCCATGTTGGTGAGCGATTTTACTCTCTCCAGTGGTCCAAGTTTCCAAGACCACACCCCTACAGCTAGCGTTTGTTGACACGTATCGATTGGACGCGTGGCAAGGGCCTTGGCTGTGAGCAGTATATCATTCTGCATTAGTATCTTCCACCCAGCTGAGCACGGCCAAAGACGCGTGGTAATGACGGCTGCGGCACGGCTTCGCAATATCCTGTCCTCGAACATAACCCACGGACTCACCCGGTCAGCTTTGCGGGATGCTGACGCAAAAGTCGCACAAGTAACCAGCGGCGCAATACAGTACCAGGGCAAATTATGTAGTCCTTTTTCATGGTGCAGACCGCGGAGGGAGCGCAACGCAAAATGAGTGGCTGGAAAGGCTAGACAACGATTCTAGAATGACCGACGGCTCCCTTTGTCCTGATTAGACATTAGCATTTCCTGTGGGACTTCCTATATGGGAAATGGGATAAAGATAGATTCCCACGAATGGGGCTGTTACAGTTGTCCTTCAGACCTTTGAAAATCACGGGGCAGGTTTTGCTAATCATAACAAACCTATAAACTCATAACTTATAGCGGGTCTTACAGCAATTGTGCCTGATTAGTGAATGTATGGGGTTTAAACACATTAAAATTACGCTGTCGTTTTCTGTATAATAGTTCCGAATAAAGATATAAAACCCTCGATCAGGATCTTCTTGATATGGTGCCCAAGGTTTCTTGATTTCTTGATATAACTTAACCGTTCAGCTCGACAAAGAAGGTCTCGATGGGGCTGAGATCCGATGAATGACGTGGCAAATTTCGTTCATCTGGATCTCAATCTTGTTATACGAACAGTAAGTATTTTGTATTCTTAAACACATGGCCAAAGAATGCCTGGGCGCTTAAAGTGGGATAAAGAATGATGGAGTGTAATTTTACAGTTGTGATACAGTAATTACAGCCCAAGACTTTTTCAAAATATTCCGTCACAACCAAGGCAACTAAAACAGGTTCCTCCCATTCGGGCGTAAAACAGACCATATCGGAGGAGAGGCGTAGATGCACGGTGGGGAGTTATTGCTGATTGAGTTATTCAGCCTTTGGCATCAACCGTCGATGGTTGAAAACAACCCCAATAATGGGCCCATACAGCACAAAAAACTGGAGATTGTAATATTCAATCAGTGAAACGGAAAATATTGCTGATGAATCACTACAGTACTACATCCTCAATACTGCAACCCGTTTTTCGATTGAATACAAATAACCGTTCAATATCTTCCTTGCTCCGCAATTTGTTGCTGACTGTTGAAAAGCATCACCGTAATGACGAACATCAAATAAGTGATGTGCTAGGGCGATTCCATCATCATTGTAGGCCCTTTCACGTCCGTCATATGCAGTCATCCCTGTATGGTTGCATTCGTTATCCCGTTTTAATATTGGAAATTAATTCACGCAAATCCACATAATATTGCTGTCGGCTGATGTTACTTACTAAGCGCCAAGAAGTTCGCGCTGCTACACCCAGCCCCTGGTGCAATGATTTCACAACCAGATACTAGCAAGGAACATTGACATAGGGCGTCGTGTACTTGCAGCTTTTCCAAAGTTCACAAACTGTTTAGCTCATTGTTTGCAACCACGAACGTCTGTCCTCCTTTCAGCACCAGGACGGTTAAACAACGACCACTAGCCTTCCTCCTTTTCGCGTCGAGTTCGCACGATCACGAGTCTCTCCGAACAAATGATTTTTTCCAGAACTTCGAGAACGGGACTGAGGCATATGAAAGGAAAAGAAAAGGGGGCTTTTGACAGACAGACTCGTTGAGCCAGAAAACAGGCTGATTCCCGAGCCTACGGGACGTCACAATACCAGTGTGCGAGAGCCTTTACCACGCTTCACGTTACAGTATCCGACCGCTAATTTGACTTTGGAACGAAATTCACTAAAAGAATTGTCTCGGAAAGAAAGTTGTATACAAGCTGAGCGAGGAAAAATAACCGTCAAATAACCGCACCCAACGCCCACACGCTCGTCTACACCAAGTCGAGAACAGGCAATGCCTTTTTCACATTCTCAACCCAATCACGAATATTTTCTACGAAACTCCGAGCAACCCCGGGTTTGATCCCTTTGCTGACGAAAAATTCCGGGTTCTGATCCTTGTAGATGTGCTCAAGCTCAAAGCCATCTGACAGGGTTATATCGCACGCTTGTCGGAATGCAGCTTTGAGAGTATCATCAGATACATTCGATGCAAGCCACTCACCATATTCTTTGACGGCCACGTCCTTGAGACCAGGAATCTTCAGCGGACTCGCAAATTTTGGCCTAGCTGCCTCAACAGCTGAAGCCGTTGTGGCCACTCCAGGGGGATGAACATTGATGTTGATCGGCGAATGCGACATTTGACTGCCAAGAATATTACCGCCTTTGCGCTTATCTTTTTCCTCCCTCTGCTGCTCTTCCATGTAGAGCTCATCTCGAATTTCATCTGGAACGTCTCTGTGCGTCTCTAGGATACCACCTTTTTCGGCGTAGGTTACCAGACGCCTGAGTGTTTGCGTGCGGAGTCGATAATGCTTCTTTCCGTTTGGATCTAGCCAGCAATAAGGGCCCAAGTGGCATGCGGCTGAATCACATTTCATCAAATCATAAACGCGCCGCCAAATCGATTGCTGTCCGTATGCATTTTCCTCAGCATCCAGCTGGGCATCTCGGTCGTCAAGCATCCTCCTTGTGACAGAGGATTTCCCCCTTTTTTCACCCTTTCGCCCGGCGGGTGGGGAACTGCAGTCCTCGACATAATTGAAACAGACTCTCAGCGTGAGTCTTTTTCCACGGCAGAAATGGTTCGACCACATCCTTAATTGTTTCTCAATAGGGGCCCAAACTATTTCCGTTTTGTTGAAGCGCTTGTTCAGATCACGCTGGGTACGGTCGCTGTTTGACACGACGATTGCAGTGTCATCGATCCTGACCCTTCTGTTGCGAGACACTTTCTCTTGGATGACGGTGTGTAGCTTCTCCTCCAAGAACAACTTCCAGTAGGCGCCCGGCGCCAATACAATATCTTCTTCCGTGTCTTTCACGACGGTCTTGTTGTTGAGGGTGACTCGCCATTCTATGAAATAGTGGATGCAGGTTGGTGATTCTTCGTCGTAGGCCTTGTCTGACTCCCATTCGGATTCTTGTAGCAGAGGTAAAGTACTAGGTCGAAGTTGGCTTGCCGGGTTGGGGTCATTGTCGAATGGGGCGAACGGTGAAGGACTGCAGTTGGGAGATGTAGCATATGGGCTTCGGAAGTATCCCGGGGTAGGGGGAGAATATTGTGAATCCTGTTCCCATGGTTCGGATTCTTGGAGCTGTGAGATATAATCATCGTGGTAGGGACTGCCGTTCATATCTACACCCGATCGAAGCTCTGGAGGTCTGTCAGCATGAGTGGACGGGCGGTGCCGGCTATCGCAAGAAGCCCAATGACGATTGAAAGTGGCGATAGGGGACGAGGGCCATAGGGAGCATAAACGAGAACCAACTTAGCCTACCAACGTTAGTGCTCTACGGAGTATTCGTCGTGTATGACGATAATAGCTATGGAGAAGGAAGAAAGGGAGTGGACATGATCTGGCCAGATCGACTGGTGGCCGTTGTCCTAGCAACGGCCTTCCTTCCTAGAACATTCCATGGACGTATACGGTAATTAACAACGTGTAATTCGACGCAGAATCTCAATACGTTATATACTCCGATACAGCTAAGCAGGGGTTGGTTTTGAAGTAGCCTATATGGGGTTAGCGTGGTCTCGGGTACGAGCCGAGAAACGAAGTGCAAGTGTCATAAGGGGTAAACTGTTTTCGAAAATCGCTGTAAAGAGGTATGTATATGCCCTGGATTGGACGGAGCCTGTCGTATACAGCAGCTTCACGCCGAAACCGTTCCGCAAACTCTGGTACGGTGCATTTTGCAGGGACAGTATATCCGTGCGATGATAACGTAACTTTCAAAAGAGCACCACGAGAGCCGTGCATACCCAGCACTTCGCAATCTGCATTAACTGTCTCAAACAATTGATGTCGCAACCCTTTGAGGAAAGTGACTCCATTTATAACATGGCACGTTTTTCCATGATCAAGGACATTGGGGCAAGACTGATCTAGCTCCCCCCCATTTAACATTCCAAATAGACACTTTAGCGTGCAGTAATACCGATAATTTTCACTTTGCCTCGAGGACGACCTTTGCGTGGCTGGTGTGAATGCTGGATGGATCGACGTTGGCTGTCTCCGTCCGACATTGCGATAAACTCGTGGGTCCCGGCTCGGCGTATCGGGGTCAGATTGGTCCTCGTCTGCATCTCCTTGTGCGTGTATTGGTTGGCAATCACCAGGACTGGGCTTGTTTCGCCTGCGACGCAGTTGTATCGGAGACATTCGAAGTAACCCGTCCGTCCTTGGAGGGCGATATTCGGAAGACGGTACCTCCTCATCTGGGATACTGCCCAGAACATCTGCGACTACCACTTCCCATCTTGGCAATGAGTCAATTGCTTTTTGTCTCCAAGCTTGATTCCGAGGCTGCAACTTGAGCGCCTGGAGAGTGAAAGCAAGGGCTTGCCCCACGGCGGTCAAATGCAGACGATTTGGGCCGTTTGATTGGGGGTTCCAGCCAGTGAAGTCCCCAACATCTCCCTTTGGAACAGAGAGGTGGTAGAGAAGCGTCCCGGGATCTTCTCCGATTCGCAGATAAATATCAGCTTCGCCGGTGCTTAGCACTCCCATTTCCGTACCAGCACGAATCATGTAGTCATGTGGCTGCACGAGAAGCCCAGCAATCGCGCGACGGAACCGAATTTTTAGGGTCTCGTCATCTTGTTGCTCAACCACTTCATCGATGTCCATATCCTCCAGCCCTTCATAGATGTGGCCCAGTGTGACCTTATGCGGAGATTTGTACTCTTTGATATAAGCTGCAACGCGATGGATCGATTCGGATGATTGGCTGGGGATGTTGTATACGCAAAATTGATCGGCACGAGGTCTGCTGCTTCGCGCCGGAGGTGGTGTCGTCGGGCGACGCACCGCGGGGGTGCTTGGTTCGCTGTGTTCTCGGGCAGCTAAACGCGGTGAAAGTCGTCGCGGCGGACCGCGTAAATCGATATTCTGCATTCGCTCCTCAAGTTCCCACTCAGGGCTCAGTGTATTGGAGTGGTTCTCAAAGCGTATCGACCCTCTCAACCCAAAAGTTTGTCGCAGTCTTGGATCACTGTAGAGTTGTTCGATGATTTTCGAAACGTGGTCCTCCACGGTTTGGCGAAGAAAGTGCTAAGGTCAAGTTCCGAGCCAACAAGCTGCTGCCGGATGCTCTCGCCTATTTCTTCCAAGGTATGAAGGGAAGTGAACAGCTTGGCTTCGACAAGCGAAGAATCCATCAACAATCGCCAAATGTCCTCTTGTTCTTTCGCGAAAGAGTCCCAGGCTTTGAGTTTTCTGGGGCGCAGTTTGTTGGTCGCATTTGCAGGATCTCCACGCGTTGATTGTGTCTTGTCCTGCTGAACTGCGAGACCAAGGAAGAGGTGGTTATGGAGACCGTCAAGGAAAGCGGGAAGGTTGATTTTGGATGTCTTCTCCTTTTCCTTTGCCAGGAGGCGCCGTAGTTCGTCAATCTCCGTGGACATTTTGGATTTCAAGCGTTGCGAATGGCAGTTGCACACTTGCGGGGAGCATTGTTTACTGCCGCGTCGCTCACGTGTTGTATCACGTGATACGTTAGACCTGGCTCTGGCTTGGAACAAGATCTCACTCGGGAGAGCTGTAAAGCAGAGGCTTGGTTGCTTGCCTCATATCAAGACAACAATAGGTTCTTCCTCAAAAGGTCCTGTACCTGTGAATTAAATATATGTTCGTTACGTTCTGTCAACCTTCTGGCTGCCTCTGGAAGAAAAGCACGCCTTTGCATCAGCTCTCGTGGACGGGACTGACATATATAAATCTGAAATGTTATCCTCTGGTGAAGATGATGTAAGCGCTCATCCATTTGAAGCACTAAATTATCCAAAGAACTGCAAAGGGATTCAAGCTGCTGTGTACACTCCTTCTCGCCGATGCAGCGCGCGAAAGCAACAGCAGCCTGAAGCATTGTAAGCAAGGATTCGCTGTCTTGGACAATTCTGTGAACTGCCGCATGGCGTATATTATTCACTGTGTGTCTTAGGCTGCGAAGCTTAGCCAATGTCTGGTGGAAGCCCTTTGAAGAAATGTCTTTTTTATGTTGATTTAAAAACGGGAAGAGCTTGTGCAGCTCCATTGACTCTGCACAAACCCACTGGGCTGACCGACACGCCTGGGGTAGCCAACGTTGGATAAAGCGGAATCCAACTTGCTCCAACAGTTTTTGTACTGCCTGTAAGACAAGGTGCTGAGCGCGAAAAGGCACCTTTTTAGGGAAGCGCTCCTGAAACGTGGAAACATCCTTTGGCAACCCTTTGAATACTGTCGGTATACTCATGTGGCGAGTCATGTTATTGGGGGCTTACCGTGAATGAACCGTTCTTTCCTAGTCCGTGCCACCACTCGTCGGGAAGGATGTATCGTATGGTACATACTCATTGACAAATTTGGGATACAAATTATGAAAAAGCCTTGAAGACTGACAACGACGAATATGCAGGACAATTTGCGTATGAGGTGAATGGGAAGTAAACGACTTATTTATCTCAGTAACCTTCCAGAACGCGTCTCCCGAGGCGGCTCTATATCTCCCGAAGACCAAGCGGTTGATAGGACTTAAAGATTACGTTTGCGAATTTTGTTGATGTTCCAACAAGACTGAATGCAGACTTTCCCGCAGAGCTTGATGACAGATGAAGCAAAATGTTGAGGAATCTAAATTCCAAATCATTTCAGTACGAGATATTCGGATTGGTGGGTACGCTTGTAGCACTGCACGTTTACATATGAACGAACGGACTTGACCGATTCCTAACCGACCGGGGCATTTTTAGAGGGCTCTGAAAGCAATCTGTCACTGAGAGACCGACATGTCTGGAGCAATGATTCTATCTATATAAATCCAGATTTAGATAAGTAACAGGCCTGGGCCGCTTCCTTCCACTAACCACCATCTCATCTTTTACGTTCTAACTCTTTGTTGCTGCAGTTCGACAACATCGAGTTTCTAAATGGCACCGGTTGAGGGTCGCGTAAAAAAGGAGCAGCTGCGCAAGCGCCTCAAAAACTTGCTACGCCGTCACAATGATTTCTGGCGCTTGTATTCAATCAAAAGCTGGGTGGTTATGGAAATGCCAAACGGCCGCATCTATACCTACTATTCTCACCCCGATGTCGCCGTACCAACTAAACAGGAGATAGTAAGAGTTTGCTTATTTTTTGCCGTCTTGAATGTATGGGGGTCTAACTTGTACAGACCCAACGTCCTCAGCCTTCGGTCCACAGATCTCCACCCGACTATGACCCCTGTGACTCGGCCAATGAAGCTATACCAAAGTTGCCAGCGATCACTGTTTTGGGGCGTTGCAATGAGCTGTGGAGGACTTTGTCGCACTACATAGCAAGATAGTCAACGTCAACGTTGTGTGAGGAAACTGAGGGCTGTTTCCCAATTGAAGAATATCCGTACCGTAGTACAGGGCGGATCGAAATTAGTTTCACCATATCGTTCTCTTGAATTGTTTCTCAAGACTCTATTGTAAGAGGCGGCAGGCCTAATGTAGTTCGTCGAAGACACCTCTGCTCATACTGTACACACACACACACACACACAATTTATTAACGCCCGGCGGCTAAGCCGAAAGGGCAACTATCGCTAATCTACTATACATGTCATAATATATACAGTACTGTATCTCCTTAGAGCCCATGCATAAAACCTTGCCATATATGTCATTTCCAGCAAGCAGTGTCGCAGCGGATCCTCGGGGGTTAGTAATTTTGTTAGTAGGCTGGCTTGAAGGCGCTTCTCCAAGTGTTCAACATCCTATCTTCGGCAGTTGAAGCGCGTCTACCATCTGTAGCACGAGGTGGTTGGTGAGTTAGATCGGAAAAAGGGGTGATTTTTGTTCGTCGGCATGGTTAAGTGGCCTCGAGTCGGCCCGTCGCGATGGCGAATCGTATTGAGGCCCGTACCGCTTCTAAGTTTGGCGTCCACTTCTGATCATCAGACGGCGATTTCCCTCCCAGGAAGAAGGACATGTTTCCTCGGTGGGTGTTGGTACATTGTAGCAGTTCCGCCCGGTGCGCAGTCCACTTCTCATACTGTACAGTACGTCCCGAAACTGGTGCGACTACCTATACTCTCAAATTAATTCTCTAGCCCCAGTGCCAAGATCAGCTAGTCTGTATTAGGATTAGCTCTGGAATATTAATGGTCCCGCATCGGTACCAATACATTGGTTTACCCAATTCAAATACAATGCTCTGTCTGGTACCTGTATTCGCGATCCAAGGAAACTAGAACTCCCATAGCATTGCAATGCAAACAAGGCAAATACCAGAGCTAGATAGTGCCTCGAGAATCCGGCGAGGTGTCACTTTCCTTTGACACACCTGTCCAAGTGACAGTCTAGAGGCTTCGGATGCGGTGTTCCGGCGTCAATTTTCTGCTGATCGTATACACCAGACCGTTCAAAAAGTTGAAAGAGACGCTTGTTGTTGGCAGTAGGTAACGGGAAGTTGTCCCCTCCCCTATATACTGTAAGAATTATCGGAATCATCAGCGACTGGAGCTCAGCAAGGAACTCGAGCCGCGGCGCTTGTGGTGGGTTAGGGTTTTCGAGGGCGGTAAACTGAAGGTTGAGATCTAGTCAGTAAACACGTGTGGCTATAGACTGAGGCTGTGACGATCTATGGGGTAAGGGATACCCTACAAGTTTTCTGTCGAGGTCTCTAAGCAAAGCGTCATGATAAAACTCTGCCTGGGCTCTTGCCTCGGAGGCTTTCATCGTCCATAAACCCGCAGTCAGGACGGTTAGGAGATGCAGGCGGTTGCGGCGAGTTCTCGAACGTGTCTTGGTGCAAAATAGGCCAATGTGGGTGAAAGTCGCTGAAGTAAAGCTCCTGGAGCTGTGCTCGGTTCGGGGTTTGGAGCAGCCGCGCGGCTGGGCCTTGTGATAGGTCTACACGCCATATACCACTTCTTTGGCGGGGGATTGGTATACCTTCAGAGGCAGCCTTTTCTTCCACGCTCCATTGGTCGTTGTCGGCTTTGCTTGACGCAGCAGGATTTTCGGATTGAAACTTGCTGGTTTGGCAGGGTGGCCCACTATGATTGAGCGTCTTGTGGCGGTTGAGAAGGTCCCTGAGTCAAAATGGTTGGATGGTTTTAAGGCAAGCAGGGGGTGCAAACATGGACAGACCTGTGGTTGAATGTTGCTGGGCAAGCTTGGCAGGCAAAGGGCCGGAGATTGGCGTGATCTCTCTGATGACGTAAAAGGTGTTCCTTCCTTATGTAGGAGCGATTACAGCCTGGATGATGGCAAGAAAGCCGCATTATTATAGGGCTGGTAGCTGCTCTACGTCTAGTCTCTCGGCCACGAAGTGAGTCTCAACGATCGAAGAACCCAGTTGTGGGACGTGTAGACAGCCATGGTACACGAGTCGCAAGATGGCATCTGATGGCATCTGGGGCTTTATGTGGGATGTGGGATGTGGGCATATGAATCAGGGTGTCTGCCGGTCATTAATAAGCGGCTCCCTTCGCTGCGTAAAAATCATTTGTTTTACGCTGTCTTAGGTGGCGTGCCCCGCCCTGGCGCCCAAGGTTATTTGCGAGCCGGGCGCCAGACACGAACAGGCAATCCTGATTCTCACTTCTCGTCTTACACTCACCCAGCCCGACCCTGATAGTTCCAATGGCTCCAACAGCAAGTACCGACGACATGAAGTACGATCCTTCGACTTACTGGATCGCACCAGCTCGCAATTTTCGTACATCAGCGCGACTGCATCTGCAGCACTTGCTGTTCCAGAGCACTCTTGACGGCTTACTGCTTGAAAAACGTATCGAGGACTCCGTTCTGTCTGCTATTACTAAACTCAAGGTTGCTGACCTCGGCTGTGGAAATGGTGTCTGGCTGTCTGATCTCGATCGGACCCTCTCCTCGACCAAACCAGAGGTGAGCCTTCAGCTTCAGGGTTTTGACGTCAATCCTGTCAATTTTCCAGCGAACGCGTTTCTGCCCGGGTCTATGATATTGAGCACCCTCGACGTTCTCCAACAACCACTACCGACAGATTTACAGGGCGCTTTTGACGTAGTGCATGTCCGCGCTTTCGTGAGCATCATCAGAAATGGCGACCCGGCCCCTTTGCTGAATTCTGCGCTGGCGCTGCTAAAGCCGGGTGGTTGGCTGCAGTGGGAAGAAACACGGGCCGACGCCTCCGTTGCCACATCGCCAAGTCCTGCCGTTTCCAAAGACGCATGCGACACCATTATTCACATCATGGACGCAGGTGGTAAGGCGAGTGGTTTCGACTTTACTTTTCTCGACTCTTTGGACACACATCTCTCCCGGCATGGGTTCGAAGATGTTGAGGTCCGGCAGGTGGACAAACGGACACCAGATCTCAAAGCGTGGACGGAAGACTACCTAATGGTATGGGAGGATCTTACGGGACTATTCCCATCGCGTGAGCATGTCCCACAGGCGCTCATGACAAAGGATGCGTTTGTGGAGCTGTTCGCAAAAGCCGTGAAAGAGACTGAGTCCGGGGTCGTCGTGCATCAGAGGAAAGTGGTCATTGCAAGCGGGCGGAAGGCAATGTAAATAGGGCACCATCTCCCCATGCTACCATTCAATTTGGAGGGTCGAGGAGAAATAACAGATTGGTGACTTGTTCTGCGACTGAAACTGGATAAGCTTTCAGCGAGAAAGCTACCCTTGGCATTCCAATTCTACTCCATCAAGCTCATCATCCTAGAGCCGTGTTTGCGTCGTGTGATCATGGTACCGTTTGAGGGCTCATGTAGCAAGCACTGTCAGATTATGGCCACTCTGTGCATGCAGGTAGCAGGAAGTGTCCTGAACCTTTTTCCCCGATAAAGTGGATATTCGCTGGCTATATGGGTATTGCCCATGGCGGTCCATAGTGCACTACCTTATGCAATGTTCCGCCATCCTCCTGGTCGGCCTTGCGGGTCAAATCGACCTCGGGGAAATCCAAAACGCGGCAACGGTGCACAACATAAAAAAGGCTTGCGGATGGTTATATGAAATGTCCAAAACCGATGGTTTTTTTTTTCCAAGTGTGCCTGGGGTGTCTATCGTGGATTAGCTGCACGTCACAACCCAAATTTGGTGCCTTTGTCAACTCTAAACACTTGACTTCATTGTCGATATGACCGAACGATAATCTGTCAGTATCTAGTCTTGCAATTGTAGAGCTGCGGATTTATATTACTAATATCGCTTGGTCGCAGTGAAAATATGACACTTGTATGGGGGCGACGCTAAGGTGTGAATAGCCTATTCGCCTGAATCCAACCCTTTTTATCGCACCCAGATTCCTCAACACACATGATTGAAAGTCAGATAAATTGTGCAAATACAGTATACGTACGTACATACACGGATATATATAATTGCGGTAGCCTGTATATCGCTTCGGCAGTTGAAACCCTGGATTAAGGTACAAGTGTGATAATTGATCTATATTGAGAGATCCAGCTATTTGTAGTTGCAGCAGCTCATCTCCTTGCTGCCTAGCGGAGTGTCTGCCTAACAGGCAGCCACTCATAGATCTATATACATTACGTGACCTGGGATCCAACTTCAGCGAGGGGTCGGGATAACTGGTAACGCGCGCTGCGCACGCTGTGGCCACAATGAAATGGAAGGGCAGGGACGAGAAAATCCGGAAAACGGGAGGTTATTTGCGACTCTGATACTTGACAAATACAGAGGAGCGTTGACCAATGAGAAGACATGTAGTATGACTAATAGCCGCAACACCTTGGAAAAACAGAAAAACCAGGAATGTGCTAATCAGCCATTGTATTTCGATTGTGCAAGTATATCAGTGTACTGTACTAGATTCAAGAAACTCAGTCGTGATCTGGGTATGCAGTAAGAGTTACCCATTCGGCACCCAAGCCTCAAGCATGGAACAAATACTGTGTGACATTGGCATCGGACTCGCCGGTGTCTGCAGGTGCTCAGGTGGGTCGACCCGCTTAGCACAATGGAAGTGGCCCCGCGGGTTCCGCAGGGGCCGAGTACTCCTTGTAGCTGATCATCTGGAACAAGATTTGAACTCTGCCAAATCATATATTTAAAGGTTGCATGTTCACATAGGGCTTTTCTCTGGGAGAATACCTCATGCTCAAAGCTGTAAATTGATACATTCATTGAAATCCGTGAGGTGAACTGAGGGTTGCATCTGTGCCACAGGCTTGGTCAATCAGGGGCTCATATGGCTCTTCCTTGTCCCGTGCTAATGAAGAGCGCAAACATAATTTGCATACTAGCGTGGTGATGGGGCTGAGGAGCAACAGCTAAAATTGACTCCATTCTTGTAGTTGGGGGTTGACTGGTCGCAGATCGCTCTTAGCTTCTTTCAAAACGCGAGGCAGAATCTCTCCACTGTGTTGCTGCTCGGTATAAATGTGTGTGAACATCTTTCTTGGGGGTTTCAAATGGAGACTGTCATTTGCGGAGAAGAGAGCAACGCCAGATATTTATCGGACTCCCATGGGGCAACTTTAAGGAAAAGGCATCTGTCATTTCTCCATTGAGGTTGAGAATAGGTACGGAGTAGAGCGTAAGAAAGGAGGTACCGGGTTAAACACCCAAGAAAAGTATCACTTATAGAATCTTGCAACCTAAATCAGTGAATCTAGAACTATTTTCAGCTTTCATTGTTTCAACTCAGTGACGCTGTAACATAAATACTTATGGAGTGCTGTGTAAAACATTGGCCGATATGACGTCTCTAAAACGCCTGAAGTTACCGAAGCTAACTCTGGGGCACTGCCTCAGATTACTTTAACTTATGGAGATAATTGGATGCCAAGAAGCTTGAGAAAGAACCCGTCTTAAGGTGACTTGCACTGCCTATTGGTCGGATTCTTGGCAGACACGAAATTTTCAGGGTCATGAAATTTTATTTTTAGGGGCCGGTCCCACCTTCTCTATTCTTTCCCATCTCAGCCTCCATTTCTATAGATCGGTGTTCGCTCAGTTGGATTCAAGGTTGTGTCTCAATATGCCAACTGGTGTTTCACTTGAAACGAGAGGACACACTCTACCAGTGGTATGTTTCCCATACAACAATCAAACACTCCGGTATTAATATCATCTGCAGTGTGATCTGTGCCATTCTCGCAAGGTAAGAAAAAGCAAATCAACTTGAAGTACATATTGAACCATGTTGATTATATTTGCAGGTCCGGTGCGATAGACAGGACCCATGTGGAAACTGTCAGGATGCAGAAGTGTCGTGTAGCCGTGGTCGAACTGTGAAGCGCCGACATACGATAACTCGCCGTCACAGAAGCAAAACCCCTGTCTCTCGACTCCAGGCAATACCCGATGAAGTATTTGAAGCAGAACTCACTGCATCGGAAACTGGTAGTTCGATCGAGATTCCTCCGGTCGCTGGCTCAGTTTCCTGCGCTGATACAGAGGAAATCCAGTGGCCTGTGACTGGGATCACATATGACCCAATTCATGATGCTCAAATAACTATAAAGCGTCAACTGAGACATCTCCAAAATCTCACTTTGGATAGACGCAGGGTTCTCGAATCAGCCTTAAATGTCATAGGCCTATTGTCTGGCAACTCGAGAGACCTTGTCCAAGGCAGTCATGGTAGTGCCAATGCCGAGAGTTCATCGAAATATCCCTCTGTCGAGTTCCTTAGTTGGATGTTGAAAGGTATATTAGATTGAACACTTTACTATTCTATGAGCGGTTAACTGATCAAGCATCCACAAGATATCCATTCCGACAGATTTGGACTATTTGTCGCCGATTGCTTCCGTCATCTATCAACGTCAAAGCTAAAGCAGATGGGACTCTCACTTCTTCGCAACGAATCGTCGCATCTTGATACCATGATATACACCGTCTGTGTGAATGCTGCTGCATATAAATTTCTCACCACAACAATCAACCTTGAAACCGATGCCGACCTTGCCCTTGAGCTAAGGAGGAACGCTAGGGAGTATCGAGCAACAGCCCAAGCTGCACTAAAGCAGATCTCTCTATTAACGCCACCGTCGCTTGGCCTTCTTCAGGCAATTCTCTGTGGTGTATGCTTGTACTTTATCTCATCCAATACCAATTCAACGCTAACCTAAATCTAGGTTTTTCTTAATCAAGAGTCTGGGGACGTGAATACGAGCGGTGATCTTACTAAAGCCGCTTGTAAAACATGCATCGACTTAGATCTACACACCACCGCTATGAAGGGAGAAGCAACAGAGGAAGAACTCTTCTGTTTCCTATGGTGCTACACCCTAGATAGGAATTATGCTTTTAAAGTTCGAAGCTCCCGGTGTCTCCTCGACGTCCAGCTGCCATCCGATTTCTACGATCTATATTCTCATTACCCCCTAATGTCTGAATACTTCTTGATCTACGTGGACCTTGCTAGGGTGCAGGATACAGTCGTGTCGTATCCAAATCATTCATTAGCTGCCCATCAATCTATGGACCCCCTTTTGACGGGAGAGAGCATGCTGCGGACGATGCAATCCATACAGGGACGAATGAACCGGGTAACCCTAACAGCCCAGTCCCATAATTAAACCTGACATACTAAACTCCCATATAGATGGCTTCATCTTCCCCGAATTGGAGAGGACTCGACTGCGAAACCGAAATGTCAGCCCTCAAATTCGCCTACCAATCAATAATGACCGCAATCCTCTACCTTCTTCAAGTAGACCAAGGTCTACCACCCCGTTCAACGGAAAGCTATCTCCAATCTGCCCGCCAGGAACTATCAGCTCTCGTATCGATGTGCTACACAGCAGAGAAACAAGCCGCAGTCAGCTTTTTGAACTGGTAAGTCCTATATGTACTCCCACGAACCTTAACTACAGGAGTACCCATCTCATCTGTTTCCCAGGACAATCCTCCTCTACCCAGCGACAGCATACCTAGTCCTATTCTGCAACGTAGTCGCAACATCCGACATCGGCGATTTCAACCTAATGAAAGCCATCGCCGACTGCCTCACGCAAAACGGAGTCAGTTATCCCCTTGTGCAACTGCGCAATCTTTTCCAGAAATTCCTCGGTCTTTCTCAAGAAATTTTTGGCAAGGATCGGGTTGCGCTGCAAAGAATCTGTCCAGAGCGTCGCGTGGATAGCCCTCCGCCCTTGCCAGTTGGCTGTCCGTTTTCGCTACCATGGGGTGCGAATGACCCGTTCTTCAACTCTTATATGTTGACTGGAGGAGCCAATTATACAGATATGCTGGGTATGTCAGATAATGATATATTTCTGACGTATGGTGGTTCGTCGTTGTTTGAATAGTGGGGATGTATTATACCAATGTTTTATGCTGGGTGTCATTTGGTGTGGCGTTTGCATATTAGCGACGTACAGGCAAGATAGTATAAAGAATCATAGATCATTTGCTCGCCATGCGAAGTGAAACGTTATTCCCGTCCTGAAATATTTGAAGTCTCGGTACGTACCTGTATAACCTATTTCCCTACCGAGCTGGCCAACCCCCCGAGCTGGCCACCCCACCAAACATGCTACCATTAAATTGCAAAATTTAGCACCACAACGCCATATAATTAAAAATGAAGCTATTCAGACCTCCCTGGGCACCCATTTCTGACTAAGAGCATGACCACTGCAACCGCTGTTCCAGGTTTTCTGTTTCACTGCTTTCTAATCCTGGATCTTTTGTTTTGAAATACAGCTGCATGCTGCTACAGGCGGTATGGAAAGAGTGCCAGGCCGCCAACGGACGCAGGGTATACATTTCATAGACCCCTGACAGGAAGGTGGTCTGAATACACAGTAATGAGGTCGTGTCCAGTAGGCCGATGCGCTTTCGGGCGGCGATATAATATATATCTGCCAAGGTAAGATCGGTTTTGATGCATCTACTTACGATGACGCTAGTGGGCCCGTCCCAGCCCAGGCCATTTTCGGCGATATCGCGGACATGCTGGCTCAGCAGGGTGTGATCCACGACTGGGTTTTTGGTGTGCACATTGGTTAGAAATCGGTCCACATAGGAAGAAATATGTTCCTCGACAATCCCTTGCGATCCCGGATTCCTCTGTTGCGAGGCTTTTGCCTGTCCCGCAAATAAGGTGTCCCCCGTTCGGTCTAATTGGATCTCTTCGAAATCGGCCATTCCAGGATTTGACCAGGGATATTATACCGTGACGGGATTTCTCGTGACTCTGCGTTGGCCGTCCGCGGCCAGACGGCGCTACTCTGACTGCGGTGACTTCTGACCGGTACGCTGGAATTTTCTAGCGGAGCCGGTTTACCCTTCCCAAACAGCGAGATCATGTAGTCCATCTTTTCGAGCAAGGCCAATGCGGCGGGGTCGAATCTAGATTGATGAGCTTCCCGTGGGGCCCAGGCGGCGGAGTGGAGTCACTCACGAGGAATAATCCGTTTCCGGGGCTTGGTAGACGCATGACGCGCCGATGTTCGCGCAGAAGCCGCACGTGGGGCGAACATTGTCACATTTGGTTTTTTGGCGTCGGCAGAGTTGGCAGGCCGTCACGGCGCGTTTCCTGGGATAGGACATGGCCTGGGTGCTGGGCGGCACTGGTCGTTTCCTGCGTCCGGCTGATTCCGCCATGTGGGCGTATTGGAATGACCGGGCACTCTTATCTGCCGCACCTTCGTACCTGGTGGTTGGGTTTGGTCCGATGTAAGATGCAGGAGGCAAGTTGGACGGGGAGTGTCGGGGCACGCGAAGGTCTCCCGGTCAAGTGGATCTAACCCAATCCGGGCTATTACATGGAATAACCTATGTACTACGTTAAACTTATCTACATAAGTTAGGTAGTAAATAGATTGCCAACGATGTAATCTATTTAGTTCAAATCAAATCAAATCAAATCAAATCAAATCAAATCAAAGAATGAAATATATAAATAAATAAACAAATGAATAGTATCTTGCTTTTCTTCTTTCCCCTCGACATCTTCCTCACCTGCCTGCCCGTCTTCTCCCTCCGCTGTCCTCCATCCCTACCAAATTACATACCAAAAACAATGAAACTATCTACACCAGTGGTACGCAAAGTCCATGTCGGTCTGATCGGCTGTGGCGAGATTGCGCAGGTGGTGCACATTCCCACCTTGAATTTCCTCTCCGACCTCTTCCAAATCACCTATCTCTGTGATATCTCCCGCTCCTCGCTCACCCACTGCAAGGCCAAAGTTATAGGCCTCGAAGCTCCCGAGACCACAACCGATCCCGAAGAACTGTGCGCATCCCCACGGGTCGACGTTGTCTTCGTCGTCAACAGTGATGAATACCACGCCCTGCATGGAACCCTCGCCCTGAAGCACAATAAGCACGTCTTCATTTAGAAGCCCATGGCACTCAATGATCGCGATACCAATGCAAATATTGAGGCTGAAAAGGTGTCTGAGGGTCGGGTCATGGTGGGATACATGAGACGATTTGCCCCGGCGTTTGAAGACGCAATTCGCGAGATCGGCGGAATGGACAAGATCCTCTACGCCCGCGTGAGAGGTAGGTAAAACACCCTTTCTTCCTTGGCGGCCACTGTCAACAAGCTAAGCAATTATGCAATACTAGACATCATCGGACCCAATGCCACATTCGTAGAGCAATCTGGAACATTCCCCCAAAAGGCCACCGACTCCGCTGCCGAATATACAGAGGATCGGAATGCGCGCAGCGGAGATTGTCTCCCAGGGGATGCAGAAGGAGGCGGGCGTGAGTAGCTCTGACGTCCTTCCTCGCATCTGGAGGGCTTTGGGAGGCCTCGGATCACACGATCTGAGATTGATGCGAGAGGCCCTGGGCATGCCGGTGGGCGTAGTCGGCGCGTATTTAAAACCACCGTTTTGGAGGTAGGCATGAATCCGTATCTGACAATGGATAATCAGTCAGTTGCTGACAGAGAGAAAGTGCGATCTTCGAATATCCCACCTTCTCCGTGACCTACGAGCCTGGCCTGGACTCTGTGCCGCGCTTCGACGCGCACATTGAAGTCTATAGCGCGACCAAGACCGTTCGCGTCCAGTACGACTCGCCTTATATCAAGGGATTGCCCATCACAATGCATGTGCAGGAGAACATTGACAGTGGGTTTAAAGAGAGCGTGATCCGCAGGACATATGAGGATCCATACACGACAGAGATGAAGGAATTGTATGCGATGATGGCTGATGGCAAAGCGATCAAAACAACGGCCGAGGATGCAAAGAAAGACCTCGAAACTTTTAGAATGCTTGTGCGATCAGCAAGTACTAATGGAAAATGAGTAATACGATACCAAATATAGCAAAAAGATTGCCAGTTCTGATTCATCCACGTAATGCTCATACTAGAAATGGCATCCACCTTGACGGATTTCGATCCGGCGGCTTGACTTTGGAAATTACGCCAGTGAGCATCCCTGGTAATATGATAGGAATGTAAGGCTTATGACATCTGACCAAACGGCCCCTCAGCTGGTATTTCCTCTATGGCCTAGTTTTAAAACTAAATGTTGATTTATGTAACTCAGCCTTGATAACGTCCCCCAACCCCCCACATCTGCCCATCATACAAATAGGATCCCCTCGACCTCCAAATGCATTCCGATCTCCCCCATCTCGTTACGCACAAAAACTGCATTCTATTGCCCTTTTTCATTTTTTTCAATTATCTTCTCTCACCTCATTGAATTGTTTCCTGTTTCGCCATGCCGTGTGAAATGCAACGACCTAGCCTCCGATGGGGTATCATAGGTACATTCCCGGCTTTCTAAAACTCCAAGTAGGTTTCTAACTTGGTATAGGGACCGGCCTCATATCGTCCTGGTTTGTGGCCGACATGGTTGTTCCACGGGCAGAGGCCACCGCAACGCATATCATCCAAGCGATCGGATCATCGTCAGAGGAGCAGGGTAGGGCGTTTGTCCAAAAGTATGGGGGCGACGCTACTCCATCGATTTATGGCAGCTATGATGCGGTCTACGCAGACTCGGAAGTTGATATCGTCTACATCAGGATCCAACACGCCTTCCACAAAGACGCATGCCTGAAGGCAATAAGCCAAGGAAAACATGTCCTATGCGAGGTTCTTTCATACAGGGATGTGGACCCGTTTTATGCCACTGACAGTGCAACTCCTACAATTAATCCATCCGGAAAAGGTGATCAGGGATGTGCATCGGGTCTTCTGTGACTTTGGTTTGGTAATGGACCTGGACAGCTTGCCTGCTACCTCACGTCTGAAAGATCCGGCCTTGGGCGCGGGGACTCTGCTCGACATCGGGGTTTATTCCCTAACCTGGGGATTGTTAGGACTGGAGAAGGGTATTGCCGGCACGGCGTTGACTCCCCAGGTCTTTTCGGCGCAGAGTATCAGACAGGGCATTGATGTTGCGACCTCGATTGTGCTGCGTTACCCGCAGAACGGTCGCCAGGGCATTTTAACATCGACCATGAAGACCAAGTCAGACCAGGTGTTTGCCCGGATCGAGAGATCGCAGGGCACCATTCTCATCGAGGGGGTCGCCACCTCTGTGCCGCGCCGGTTTACGGTCATTCCCAGCAAGGCCGCTGCAGATCGCCAGGTTTACGATGCGCCCCTCAGGGTGGGCAAAGGATTTTTCTACGAAGTCGACGCTGTGGCGCACGATATTTCTGCTGGACGGGTAGAAAATACGACCATGCCGTGGGATGAGACGCACCGGGTGTTGGCGCTGATGGACAGCATCCGGGCGCGAGGTGTTGCCCAGGAGGCTTAAGAATATTGTTTTCACTTTACTATTTTGCCTTTAAGTGTTCTACGTGACTTGCTATGTGTATAAACGAAATAATAAGCTATTGTTAGAATTTCTGGAACCTCGGTAAATCATTTGCCGTAGCGAAGTAGGATCGATTTTTATACCAGCAAGGAACTGTCTGGAATCTCCACGCAACGAATCATGTGCAGATGGCAGGCTATTCTCAGGAGTTCTGTTGACGCCTCCAAGATCAAAGTTCTCCAAGAAAAAAAAAATAATAATGTGGGGAATTGAAGTCACAGATCAGACTCAATGCGCGTGTATGAGTTAGGAAGTAGTGGTTAACTAGTGTTTTCTGTATCCCCGACACTCCCCGTGCGGACCTCCCCTCTCCAGCCATGGATGATTGAACTTTGCGGGATTACCCCACAGGCCAGCTCGCTTCAAGTCAGAGAACCTGGAGTTTATCCATGCAGCTAGTCGCCACCCCGGTCTCTTGGCCCGGCTGTCTATCAAATACAAAACCTCGTTGGTACCGAGGGGTTGATGGTTGTTCAACCAATTTCATCTGTGTTGAAAGAAGCGCCGACCACAGTGTCGACCCAGATCGCTCACGATGACCAAAACTTCCCTGCAGAATGTTGTGGGAGCCGACCTCCTCTCGGTGGGTGCCCTCCAATCCCTCTACACGTGGAACCTTGAACTGACACAACCGCCAGGTCCTCCCGCAAGATCAAAAACAATGGTGGCAAATACCGCATCTGATCAAGTTGAATGGCTTCATCGTCAGTCTGCTGCTATTTTCCAGTACGGTGGGCTACGATAGCTCGCTGATGACTGGCTTGCAATCTTTGTCCCCGTGGGACAGCTTTATGGGCAGTCCCTCGGGCGCCTGGCTGGGCTTTATCAGCGCTATCCAGTCCTTGGGGTCCATGCTGGGGTTACCCATCCAAGCCTGGGCGGCCAACAAGTTTGGACGCAAGCCATGTATATTCGTGGGATATTTATTTCTCTTTCTCGGCGTCGGCATTCAAGTGGGCGCGCATAATCCAGCGATGTTCATTGCATCCCGTTTCTTCATCGGATACGCGGGCGCCTGGTTTGGAGGCGCCATCATTCTACTCGCCGAAATCGCCTATCCAACCCACCGCTCCAAACTCACCGCGATGTACCATTGCCAGTACTACATGGGCTCCACGCTGTCCGCGTGGTTGGTGTTTGGCTGCCGGAACATAGATTCCATGTGGGCGTGGAAAATCCCCTCCTTATGTCAGATTGTATTTCCCTTGGTGGCACTGCCAGTGGTGGCCCTGTGCCCCGAGTCCCCTCGCTGGCTGATTAGTAAGGATCGGCATGAAGAGGCCCGATGGTTTCTCACCAAATATCATGCAGGTGGGGATGAGGCCGCGCCACTCGTTGCCTTTCAAATGGATGAAATCACCAGATCAATCATCATGGAGCGAGAAAGCAGCAATTCCACTACCTGGCTCGATATGCTCCGGACCAAGGGTAATCGGCACCGACTCTTCATCAGTATCACCCTAGGCACTTTTGCTCAATGGAATGGAATGTAAGTGACAAATTGAACCTAAGCACCTCCCTCGCTGTTTAAAGGTCCGTCCCGCTAATACTTTCCGTTCACCAGCGGTGTCGTCTCATACTATCTCACTCTGATTCTCAAAACAATTGGTATCACTTCGGTCACGAAACAAACACTCATCAATGGGTTCCTGCAGGTATGGAACCTTATCATGGCGGTGGTGGGCTCTATGCTAGTCGACTCCGCTGGACGCCGGACACTCTTTCTGCTGTCCACCTGCATTATGCTTGTCAGCTATATCATCATCACAGGTCTTTCGGGGAGCTTTGCCAACAACCATATGAGTAGTGTGGGAACTGCAGTGATCCCCTTCCTCTTTCTCTACTACGGTGGCTACGATATCGCCTTCACCCCCTTGGTCATGGCGTACCCCGCGGAAATCTGGCCGTACGCACTGCGCACCAAAGGCGTGGCATTGACTTCCGTCAGCACGTACCTGGCATTGCTCTTCAATCAGTTCATCAACCCGATCGCGCTGGGCTCTATTGCATGGAAATATTACATCTTGTATATTTGTCTGCTGGTGGTAATCCTGGGGACTATCTACCTCACTTATCCCGAGACCCGGGGGTACTCTCTCGAGGAGATTGCGGTCATTTTCGACGGCGATGATGCTGCCATGATAGCTGCGACGGAGTTGCATAAGGCGGCTGAAGTGAACAAAGGGGAAACAGAACATCTGGAGAGCCTTGCAAAGAGGACTTGATTGTGCCCATGCTCCCTGCGACGGATCCAGTCCTATTTTCTCTGATCCCCGATCAGTCTTCATTCGCATGTATCTTAGGAGGATCTGCATATCATTATATGGAATTTCAGACCATTTCATCAAGCAATACTACGGCAAAGTCCGAACACCACTCGAGCGTGACAGGTTTCATGTACAAAGTAATCTAAACGTTGCTAACACAGTATCCACAGCTTGCCTGATATTGAACGAGGATACACTAGAAACATATTTTTCCAATCATTGAGAATTCTCTGAAGAGGCTTATACATTCGCAGGTGCTTCAGATCAGATATTGGCCAGAATATGCCTTCTCAACAGCCGCCAACCTCGGCGGGGTTGATACCAAGATGTCATTGGTCGTGGGATTGGTACAAGCTCGGGTAAATCTCGTGACCGAAGTTTGTTGGAAATTGTCGAATAGAAGATGTGCAGAATACTTACTCTTCATGGCAGTCCGCACGTCAG
This sequence comes from Penicillium arizonense, assembly GCF_001773325.1. Taxonomy (NCBI): domain Eukaryota; kingdom Fungi; phylum Ascomycota; class Eurotiomycetes; order Eurotiales; family Aspergillaceae; genus Penicillium; species Penicillium arizonense. The sequence continues at coordinate 28,439 of NW_019173325.1, read as the reverse complement.
TCATTTGGAATGTTTCTTGTTTAAAAGAAGCAAAATTGTGTTAAGCATATTTTTATTTTTGTGCGAGATTTCTTAAGCCGACTAAAGATAGAAACATTTATTAGCGAGGGCCGGCTAAGTATAGAAGACCCTTTTATGCTCCCGTTAGTGTCCATAAGTGGGATAAGTGGGGGTTTGCGGTTAAGAAACATGGTAAAACAGCCAATGAAGCGTACAATTCCAGGATCGAACCATTCAAGTGGCCTTTCTCCTGCGGGATCCCTGTAAACCTAGAAGACCCTCAGGCGCGTTCGCCCGACACATTCATGTCTAGATAGGGGTACATCATTAGCAAGCTAATACTTCCACTCTAGGGTTTTGTTGCTGATGTGAAGTCAGCAATCTACTTGGATCTACTTATGATGTGCAGACTGTACGTGTCACTACTCAAAGCGATCTATAATGGGGGCCGAATAGATCGCCCAAAGGCACACACATTCAAAATCACGAAGAATGGCCAAGAGAAGCATAGTGATCATTCCTTTTCATGGAAAAGCAATCCACTTTACGGGACCAATGTACTTGGCATAGCACAGCCCAGTGGGCGTCCCCAATCGTCCATTGCTGTAGCACAGACGTCTCCAATTGGACCGATCCTGGCTCTCCATATAACCCTTCATCCCTTCCACCCTATTTTTTCCTTCATTCATTCTTTCAATAGCCCATTCAGCGCATCTGCCGACTCTCGTTCATATCATCAGTTTTCCGTCACTCTTTTCATTGATTTCGTCATTTTACTCCACAAACAACGGCATTATGAAGGTTTCCGTAGCCTCCGTGGCCATGGCCATCCTTCTGGGTGCTTCCACCGTCTTCAGTGCTGCTACAAACATCAAGGACCGCGACAGCAGTATTGTTCCCATCACTGTCAAGGGCAATGCCTTCTTCAAGGGCGATGAGCGCTTTTACATCCGTGGTGTCGACTATCAGCCTGGTGGTTCCTCCAAGCTTCATGATTCTATCGCTGACGCCGACAGCTGCAAGCGGGATATCAAGACTTTCAAGGAACTGGGGTTGAACACCATTCGTGTCTACCACGTCGATAACTCTAGAGATCACGACGAGTGCATGAAAGCCCTAGCTGAGGCTGGAATCTACCTAGTCCTTGACGTCAACACCCCTAAGTACTCAATCAACCGTGCCGATCCCGAAGTCTCCTACAACGACGTCTACCTTCAGTACATCTTCGCCACCGTGGAAATGTTTGCTAAGTACGACAACACCTTGGCCTTTTTCTCGGGTAACGAGGTCATCAACGACGGTCCCACCTCCGAGGCTGCTCCGTACGTAAAGGCCGTCACCCGTGACCTACGGACTTACCTCCGTTCTCGCAACCTCCGTCACGTCCCCGTTGGCTATTCTGCCACCGATGTCGATACCAACCGTCTGGAGATGGCTGAGTACATGAACTGCGGCACTGATGATGAGCGATCCGACTTTTTCGCCTTCAACGACTACTCCTGGTGTGACCCTTCCTCTTTCACTACTTCAGGCTGGGATCAGAAGGTCAAAAACTTCACCGGCTACGGCATTCCTCTTTTCATCTCCGAGTACGGCTGCAACACCAATACCCGTAAATTCGAGGAGGTCAGCGCCCTCTACTCTACCGATATGACCGCCGTCTACTCCGGCGGTATCGTCTACGAGTACTCTGAGGAAGGCAACAAGTGGGGCCTGGTCAAGATCGACGGTGATGATGTTACACATCTGAAGGACTACGATGCTCTCAAGTCTGCCTTTGATAAGACTGACAACCCCAAGGGCGACGGCGGGTACAATTCCACTGGAGGTGCATCCGGCTGCCCCAAGATGCAGAAGCCCAACTGGAATGTCCCCGATGACGCTCTCCCTGCCATGCCATTACCTGCGAAGAAATACTTTACTCAGGGTGCTGGAAAGGGTGTAGGCTTCAGCGGCAAGGGCTCTCAGAACGCTGGCACAAAGTCATCCGGCACTGCAACGCAGGGCTCTGGCGAGGTCGCCGCTGCCACCAGGGGCGGTAGCGCTGCCTCCGCAACCAGCTCTGAAGGTGCTGCTGCTGGCCTCAAGCCCCTGCAATTGAGCATCCCCGCTACCTTTGGCCTGATGATTGTTTTACCGACATTGTTCGGCGCCCATTTGGTTCTTTTGTAATGGTCCCCCCCAACCACCTCCACCCCTCCTTTGTTAAGGAATTGATCTAGATCTCGTGTTGGGCATCCATCTTTTAGCAGTCATTCTTCTTTAAGCTCTGTGATGACGATCGTCCGATCGTGGCTTGAGTTATTCTTGAAGTCACCTCGACTACCGCGCTTGTCATTTCTAGACAAGTACACTTTGTCATTTACATCTGTTATTCCCTCCCCCTCCCCCTCCCCCCCTCTTTTTTTCCTCCGGGAAATCACAAGCACTCAAAGGGATGCCTTTTTGTCTTCTTTGTTTCATTCTTGATGTATTGAATTTGAGATATAAATTCTACATCCTTTTAACTACATTATATATGATTTTCCAATGCCCACCCCACGTCTGTTAGCTCAGTACAGTAACGAGACATTTGGCTATGTATCACCAAACAGAAAGCAACATAATAGTAACTTAAGGATCGGTAACAATCCGGGGCTTTGCCAAATATAGTATAGTGTATATTGGCATCAGGGTTGGAGGAGCAGTCAAAGAGCATAGGTACTGACGTCAATTTCGGGACGCACTATAAACGTACTACAGACGTACTGTAGGGGATGGGATACTCTCATGACATCTGAAATGCTAGAGTCGAGAGGGATAAGTGCTCAACACCCAGATAAAAGAAAAGTCAATAGACCTTTGCTGCCTCCATCCAGCCCACTAATTACCATCCGCCACCTTCTTTTAAACAGCGACCGAAGTCATCCCCAAAGGCACAAGATGCCACTGAGGAGTCTAGTAACATGGTTGTGTTAGCTTCTACCGAGGGAGTGTCAGGGAGCGTGAAGTAAAGAGAGCTGTGGCTGACAGGCTGAGTAATTTGATAAGCAGGTTCATGAGTAGTCTGTAGGTGAGCAAGATAATGCAAGTCGCTCTTTACAATGTCTGGTACCGAGTAAGCGTCTAGACTGGCACTTGGACATAGTGTGTCAAAGGAAAATGACGCCTCGCCAGATTCTCGAGGTACTTTCAAGCTCTGCAGTTTGACTTGTTTGCATTTCTATGGAAAATTCTAGTTCCCTTGGAATTCGCTAATACAGTACGAGACACAGGTACGTATTTTTATCACAGTAAATTACGGGAATGAGTTGAAACAGGAATATTAATATTCCGAGGCTAGTCCAGTTATAGACTAATGAGTCTTGGCATTAGGGTGGGAGAATCAATCGTAGAGTGTAGGTGGTCGCACCAGTTTCGGGACGTACTGTAGCATTTTTCAAATTCGATAGTCTTGCAGGAGCTAGACCAGATATAGATTGGAATGAGTCTTAGCCAAGATTTAATAAGAACCAAAAACAATAAAGTGATGAAACTTTCGAGTGGACTTGTAATTACACTTAAGAACACTTTCATAGAGGAGGCTTTGCTGTATCTTTCCAACGTCGCTGGTGGTTGGGATTCCGTACAACCCCAACACACAGATAGCATGCGTAGGACAAATAACGTAAATCTGCGGCGTGGTCTGCTCGCCGGTGTAGATGTAAATATAGCCAAATGCCGTACAGTACTGTACCTTCGGTCTCGACGAGAGGTCAGCGTAAATGAATTACACACATACAAATACTGTACCTTCGGGCACAGTACAAATCACCATTTGATGACAGAGTTGCTGTAGTAGACTAGATAGATTAATTCTACTACGGTACTGTGGCCCTTTGGAACTACAGTAAGCGTAAGGATTATTTGGAAGTGGAACACTCTACATGTACGTACAGGGATATATATAGTTGTTGTAACTTGCATGTCGTTGGCGTAGTTGGTTCCCCAACTAGACTAAAATACGAATCCGCACTCAGCCTAGTGGGTAATGGTTTAGGATCCAACTGGCGAGCGGTCGGGTAAACGAAATCATCATCGGTCTGATCATGTACCTATAATTACCACCGTCCACCAAAATTTGTCCCGTCGATCATTCCGGTAGGTTCATCAATGCTTCCTCGCTATCAAGCTACTACACTGGCCTTCACCAGATATATCTTTTTACATCCCGAAACAACTTAAAGCTAAACAACTGGAACCGAACAAGCTTTCTAAATATTCCCACGATCTAAAGCATGTGAAGCGCTACCGGCTTCTGCAAAAGAGTCAGACTGCTGGTAGCCAGTGTACCAGATGACTTGAAGCTAATGTGATCTGAGGCGCCGTCGATGTTGAGTGTGGTATCTATTAGATTGGTGGATGGCAAGCGCTGATAACTTTGATAAGACGATTCAAAAAACGACCGTGATGTGACGTACCATGGCTTGCACCGGAGAGCTCCCATCTCTGAGACAGGATATGAGAAGCGCCTAATGAATGTGGCTTCAATTCTATTAGCTCCGGCGTCCGGACTCGCAATGTCCTCAGAGTAACTGACGCTACTTATATACTCAGCAGAGCGAATTGCAAGGCCGAGTGCCTAGAGTTGGGTTATTTATTAGGCCCAGTAGCTTAACGAAAGCCACTAACCAAAGGGAAAAAGAGTATGAGGGTAAACCAAGTGACTGATCTCAGAAAAGGCAGCATGAGCGCTTAGTTTAACAGTGTGAGAAAAGAAGGCGCATCCACATCTCTAAATTGACATTTCAACTGAAGCTAGCTATACTTATAGCTGATAAGATAAAATATCCATTGCAGTAATTGCTGGCATATGTACTACGATATCAGAGGCTTCACCAGAAGTCCTACAATTTGTGGTCCTCATTATTCGACGAGAATTGCTACTTCTGTAGAAATGCCTCTAACGAGTTCAACTAATATTTTCTAGTACTGAAACAGAAAGGTTAACTATAACCCTTCACAAATCAATACCCTTAATTAAGCCAGATTTTCTCTTTTTATTTTATGCCGATGCCCAGACAATGGTATGGTGCAGCATGGTTTGAGGGCATCAACTATAAGGAGAAGCAACCGGTCAGAAATAGGGCTTGAATAAACATACATATCGAGAAGCCATAGTAGAACAGACCCACTTATGTATATTTCGGAGCTTATGTGAAAACTTGGAAAAGGACTATCCGTTTAGTTTTCAGCATGCTTTAAGTGACATGAAGAAAAGTTTGCACTGTAATAGTAGATAGATCGAAGGCGCCAGATGAGGAGAGCTTTGAGCACTAGTGGGTTTTAGCCGACGCTTGGGAGAGGTACTGTGGTCAAAGGCCAGTGGAGTTTCCTATTAGTTGTAGCCAGAATCAAGTAACTAGTCGCCATAATAATTGGCGCTGCATGTAAAGCCAAGTGTAGTTGATGGTCGATTTGCGTTGATAAATTGGCATTAATATCAAAGGCTTCAGTGGTTACACTTTTTGTCTTGGGCAAAGAACATGGTGTGACTTTTCAATGGGACGATCCGCATGGGATGGAAATAATGAGGGCGAAGGTTGAACGACGACTTGGTTGGTGAAAGGTGTAATTTGAGGGGTGTCACGTCGCCCGCTATGTGAGACTTTATTAAGCATTGTTGATATGTACCTATGGCTTTCATTGACCAACCGCCGGCGCCCTCCTTCGGGCATCAATAAATTACGTAGATTGCTTAAATGGCAGAAACGGGTTCAAAATTTGAACAAATGGCAATGGAACCCTAAAACTCGGACGGAGCTATTTATCGACCCATACGAAACGCGCGGAGACCACAATAGCCTTATTTAATTTGCGTTGGCCTCCTAGCAACGACATGTCCTGGATTTCCGACTATAACAATTTGACTTAGAATGTCCAAAATCGTCAGCATAAATATATCCAGGAAATGTCTGAAAGCGATGTTGGATATGGAGCCCCGGCACCCTATACCAAAAGCGCTGGCCTACCAAGGTCTGTTTGGCCGATTTTGAAAAACAGCTTGGTTGCTGAAATATTTGCTATAGTCAATCACTGCGAACATGGTCTAATACAGTCGCTACGTCCGAAATTCACCCTCCCAAAGCTACAAGCATTCTACAATGGACTATGCTAGGTTCAAACCCAATAGCCCAGAGTTGGACCTCGCCACTTCAAACACGTTCATCGGAGACAGCGACGGACACCTTTACCCTCACATGGTCAGAGCCTCGCACCACTACCGGAGAAACGACCAACGGTATAACCGGATATTTCAAGGTTGACGATGAGCTAGGGAGCGGCGGATTAGTAATTCAAGATTCACAGAGCAATCGCACCTCACTGCCTTTCAACAGTTTAGCTGAAGCTGACATCGCGAAAATAACCAACGGTGGCCCAAGTTTATCACAATATACAGGGCTCTCAGTTGATTCTGATCATGATCCCACAGAAAGCTCTGAATCTGTCGTTTATGTTCCCACAGGCCAAGCCACTTCGTACTCGCCGCCTGGAACTACTTCGATGAATGCTTCATCTTCAATAAGAGAATTTCAAAGCCTTTCTGACCAAACTTCGGTGAATTACTCCTCCGATGAAGATACTTTTTCGGGTGCTCTAGATGCTATGTCTCGGTCGAAACCAAAGAAAACCGGTAGTTATGTGACCGGGAATTTGGGAGCTCCTTCGCAGTTGGTTGAATATTCTCGTTATTTTCAGCCTATACAAACAACACAAAACGCGCCCGAATCCGACGACTTAGACTTTAGCATGCCCAATCTGATCACCAAAAGCCAGGTTATGGATTCAACCAACACAGTGCCGACGACCGCCACGAAGACTACAGTAGAAAAATTGACGATGGACAATTCTCGCGCATCTCGGGCCTTGTCGAGCCATCGTGTGGGTTTAGTTTTGGGAAGCATTTCCGGTGCTACTTTGCTCTTTGCAATCATTTTTTATTTACATCGGTTTTGCTTTCGGCGAATGGGTAGGTCCTGTAGAGACACAGGTTTAATTACCCAGCAAAAAGCAGACAATGCTGCTGCCATATGCCCAGATGCGCCGGAAATTTTGGAAATATCACGATTTTCTGCCTATTCATGATTCAAGGATGGGCGAATTATCAGTGAAATTGAAGGGAGTTTTGGCTTCTCTTAGTTTGCCATCTAGATAGCAGCAAGGAAACAAAAGGTGGCGACAAAAAGATATGACAAAAATTTATAGAAGACATTATTCAGCCTGCGGTTGCAGTTCTCAAAGTACCGCGCTTTTCGGAAATTGATACAGTATCACAGCCCAAGTGATACACTTTCAATTGGCCCGATGACCCGGAGAAAATAAAGACTTGCCCGGGCGTGTTGTTATCTGCAAAGTACATCTAATTAGACGAAGGGATCTATGGTTAAATACATGTCTATTTGATAAGCCCATTTTTCATGCCCTTGACCCTAGAAGAAGTGACCAGGACTGCAGCTCTTATTCATGGAGAAAAGGACAGAGAACAGAATGAACAGTATAGGCTCACTATACAATTGCCGGCATTTTCCGGGTGCTCAGGACAGTTGTCCAGCCCAAAACCCTTCGAAAAACATGATGATACAGGGAGGATCGAAAGCAGATTCACCACTTGCACACAGAGATTCTTTCACGAATCCTTAGTGTGAAACACGCTAGTCCGATTTTGATTTGACTCGGTTTGAAGTACTGAATCGTATTGAAACATGGAGTCACGTGAAAAGATGTTCTATACATCACTTGTAATACTTCTTTCAAGGATACTGGGTTAGCTCGTTGAGGACTCCGCTTGTCCTCAATCTCCTGACAGCGATTTTCCAAAGAAGGTGCCCACGAAGTCAATCTACGAGGGGAAAGGTCAATTTGGGAAGTATATATAAAGTAGAAATTGCAGTGTAAACATGCGATATTGAGGTTTCAAAGTTATCTAAGTATTAGGTTTTCCATTAACCATTCCACTAATGCTGTAGAATTGGCTAAAGTTAGCCGATGGTTTAGCCCCAATGTTTGTTTCTGCTTGGCTATGCAGTATCTTAGTAAATTGATGGCTTCCGCTTCCTGACCTGAATGTTTCCAGGTAAAAGCGAGATTTGCCATACTGTTCAGCGTGTCAGGATGGTCCTCGCCGAGCTTGGTCTTGCGGGTCTGCATTACATGCACCTGGAGCTGCTCGGCCTCCTCCATCCGGCCTTGTTCATAGTACGTAAACGCCAAGTTGGCCATAGTCCTCAGCGTGTCGGGATGGTCATCGCCGAGCTTCGTCTTGCGAGTCTCCATCACCTGCACCTGTAGCTGCTCGGCCTCCTCCCACCGGCCTTGTTTACAGAATGTTGATGCCAGATTGGCCATAGACTTCAGCGTGGAGGGATGGTCGTCGCCGAGTTTCGTCGTGCTCGTCTCCATCACCTGCATTTGCAGCTCCTCGGCCTCCCCCCACCGACTCTGGCTACAGTATGTCAACGCCAAATTGGATATACTGGCCAGTGTGTCGGGATGTTCGATGCCGAGCTTGCTCTTGCACGTCTTCATCACCTGCGCCTGGAGTTGCTCGGCTTCCTCCCAGCGGCCTTGATGCCAAAAGGTCAACGCCAGGTTGGTTATACTGGTCAGCGTGTCGGGATGGTCGTCGCCGAGCTTCGTCTTGCGAGTCTTCATGACCTGCACCTCGAGCTGCTCGGCGTCCTCCGTCCGGCCTTGGTTATAGTACGTCAACGCCAGGTTGGCCATACTGAGCAGTGTGTCGGGATGGTCGTCGCCGAGCTTCGTCTTGCTCGTCTCCATCACCTGCACCTGGAGCTGCTCAGCCTCCCCCCACCGGCCTTGGTTACAGTACCTCAACGCCAAGTTGGTCATACTGAGCAGTGTGTCCGGATGGTCTTCGCCGAGCTTCGTCTTACTGGTGTTCATCACCTGAGCCTCGAGTTGCTCGGCTTCCTTCCACCGGCCTTGGTTCCTATATGTCGATGCCAGGTTGGCCATACTGGTCAGCGTGTCGGGATGCTCCTCGCCGAGCTTGGTCTTGCGAGTCTGCATTACATGCACCTGTAGCTGCTCAGCCTCCCCCCACCGGCCCTGGCTACAGTATGTCAACGCCAAATTGGATGTATTGGCCAGTGTGTCGGAATGGTCGTCGCCGAGCTTGCTCTTGCTCGTCTTCATCAACTGCACCTGGAGTTGCTCGGCTTCCTCCCAGCGGCCTTGATGCCAAAAGGTCAACGCCAGGCTGGCCGTACTGGTTAGCGTGGAGGGATGGTCTTCCCCTAAATTCGTCTTGCGAATCTCCATCACCTGCACCTCGAGTCTCTCGGCCTTTTCCCAGCGCCCTTCAAGTGACCATGCTCTCGCTAATATCGCAGTGCTATCGAGGGCATCTTCATGTTCTTCACCTAAAAGCCTTACTCTCTCCTTTTTTGATTTTAATGCCATGTTCCTTGCGTCCGCGAGGATACCGCTCTGCGACGCATACCAAGCACCTTTATAAAGCAGTGTGGCCCACTCCCGTAGAGATCCCTGTGATTCTGGCCGCTGCGACATCGCTGCTTTAACATGAGGAAAGAGCTGTCGGCATGTTTCCCAATTTTCATATTCACCAGTCGGAAACTTGTAGTAGAGTTTACTGATAAATATCTCCCTCCATTGCTCTGTTTGACCATGACTCTTCAACCACATGCATGTAGTCAGTTGGACTAACCTATGCATCGTGAAGAATAAACCGTTTTTGCTAACAGAGACGAATGAAAAATCCCTCAGTGTTGTAATATCATCCTCAAAATCGTCCAATGTGTCGGACTCAGACACCTCCTCGTCATCACTAGAATGATCTACAAGCTCTGACCTTGACATATGGTTATTTTCAGGTTGAAGTCGGAGAAGTTCCTCCGGGATCCCTTGTCGATCGAAAAAGCTCATGAGAGAAAGCAAACCCGCAGCCGAAGGTTTTCTTTGGCGAATATGATCGAATGATATTTGCCACGTCACCAAAATCGAGTTCTTTGCCTCCCAATCCCGGAAGGTGTGACCCGCCTCGGTCTTCAGAAGCTTTATTGCTTCGCGGTCACTCTTTTGGAAGTCTCTTAGATACTGGGACACCGAACAGCGAGGCGCCCGGTTCCTGATATAGCTTGCTGCCTGTACGATCGCTAGTGGCATAAGCTCGAGCTCTTCCACTAAATGTCGACTGTCTTCACTTTCCCCTGGTTGTTCAAGCTTTCTTTCGAGAAGCTCCAGCGCCTCGGACCTTTCCATCGGTTTGACTTCAATAAGTTCCTTATAATCGACTAGTTTCAATGCAACCTCTCGAGTGCGACTCGTGATAATCATAAATCCATTCGAGCTTCTGGGGAGGTATTCCAAAAGTGGCTTTGTGGAGATGTTTGTTACACGGTTCTCCGGGCCTCCCTGGCCAGTCACCGGTAACTTGCGAAGGAACTCATAATCATCGACATTATCAAGGATAAGAACCCATCGTCCTCTCTTCTCATCCTGGAGCCAGTTTTTGACTAGATTAAATATATTGGCTTGCGGATCCTTGCGCCCTGGGATTTTAACCTGGTCTGCTATGTCTCGGAGACTTTGCTCGAATCGGGTTGCGTTGCTCGCATGGACCCAGAGAACCCATGTTGCCGGTGCTTGGGATCGGACCTGGTAGGAGTATTCGATGACCAGTTGTGATTTCCTTTTGGTTATTAGCAAGACCGCGTCCTGCTTGCTCTACACTAACCCGACACCGCCAAGGCCAACAAGCGCAATTCTCGACCCTAGGACCAAGCTTTTATCGCGAATCTGTTTGAGCAGTGTGTCGCGACTGACAAAGTCTGGATCGCGCGGGAATGGGACAGTCGTCAAAGGACTCGGCGGAGTTTCCGGTCGCTCTAGGGTGGGAAGCAGAGGTTAGTCGATCCTGACCTTGTTCGGTTCTGTTCCTGACTTACCCGGGGGCAGATGGAAGTTTGCCGTGCCATAATTGAATCCCACTTGGGCTCCGTAGTTGACGTCAGAGTTAATTGTGGACGCATATTTGACACCAGAGTGACTCGACGCCATGACCGTAAAATCGTGCTTATTTGTGGTTCATTACGAGTTCTCATCTGGCTCTCAGCTGAAGGAGGGGCACGCCATCAGGTGACTCGGCTTAGGAGGCCACCCACATCGAGCAGTGTGTTGGTCCTACCAGAAAAAAATATCCACTAGTATGTCTCTAAAGAAGTCGCTCGTCCACAGTAGCCACTCCAGAGGGCAAGTGGTTGGCAGAAAGGGCATTCGAATTCTTGCCATGTCTCCAAACGAGCAGGCGTCTGTCTTTTTGGCCGGTTTGCTGAATCAACGTTCCAGAACCCCTAAAGACCTTACGAGTCTAATACAGAAGCTATTTTTATGTTGTTATATACACCCGTACGGGAATACTGCCAAGAAAGATGTTCAGGGGTAGAGTAACCGTAATGGGTATGCCGTGTTTCAGGACAAGGTTCTAGAAAGAATCTATGTGTGCAAGTGGTGAAACTGATTTCGATCCTCCCTGTATGAAATGCCCTCATGTATTACAAAGCCAACTCATGCTACAGTTACAGCTCTCCTACCACCTTTCTTGTGTTCGGTATCAGATTTCCTTGGGTATCAGATGTCCCTTCCTACTCCAAATTTTTTGCCAAAGTATCGGCAGTGTTCCGTATCTCTCATTTCCGCTATCCCATCAGCTGACCATGGGATACGGTCTCTCGAATGGCGCATGCGCTTTGTAGTTTCATTGGGTCCCCTGCCTGTACATTCGATCGTCTCTACCCTCATGTGTAACTGTAGAAGAGCTTGTATGAAACTCTCGTTCATATCTCCTTCAATCTTCAAATTGATAAGAAATACCCATGTGTTGTACCACACCTCGTTTAATTGGTTGATCCCTTTGCTTCCTGCGCATACATAAACAAGTTCCTTCCGAAGCCAGGATGGATGGGGCCGTCTGCGAACTTGATGATAATGAAAATACCCGCTTCATGGTCTCCTCCAGAAGCTGGATTTGGTGATATGCAGTGTCCGCGGTAGCTCCATGCTGTCTACCTTTTACATGAATGTAGTGAATCATCTTTTTCCTTTGCGGCTGTAATAAACTGGCGATTGTGCTCGTTGCTTTATATCTTTTTCTATATATTACATTGTTTCATATAAAAATCCCCTCAGAGTGTGCTTCCATCAACAAATCCTGTCTGGTTGAACTTGAAGTGGTCTCTGGTGCCTCAATATTACACAATGTGATGGAGCCACACGACAGGTAGGGCTGATAATTGATCCCTTCAAATTAGTTTTATATGATTAAACAAGAAATATCGAAGGACGATCGGCGGTGAGCACAACGTTCATTTCCTGCTGAACCGCTTGCAAACTGACAAACGACCATCATATATTACCATATTACCCAGACGAAAGGTGAGGTACCATCGTATTGTTCTCAACTTTGGTCCTCATTTGACATAGATCTTACCTGGAATCCTCAATCGGGATTACTTTCTTGTGGAGTCCGGTTTTCTTTCGACTTAGTATCTGTAATGCCCCAAATCCCAACTCCGTTCCAAGAACCTATAAATGGCAGAGTAGCTTGTGTTCTTTGTCTTTAGTACTTTCCTTCCAAACCATTCAATGGAAGCCCATTTAAGGAAGCGACCTTTTACAGCTGCGAGCAAGTCTCATATCATGAATCCTGTTCAACCAAAGAATAAAGAGAATGAATACCATTCTATGATTCTGCCTTCTGCCGCGCCAACTGAATTACCCTTAACATCCTGTGGTTTCCGAACTCCACGTGAATTGCCCGAAGAGACAAATGGTGTCGGCAGTCCCGACGTTTCCCTGGAAGCCAGCGACTTCTCGAAGCATAATAACCTAGAAACAACAATCCCCGGGTGCCAGGCTAAGCGGGCTGTTTGCTTTAAAAAGGAACATGAATCAGCACTGCATCGCACTAGTGAAAAAAGCACGGAGAATTTCTGCAAGCGAAACAGAGTGCGAAAACCCCCACTTGTTCCCCACAGCTTGAAATCCAGTCAATCTATTATCTCAGCCCCATTCAAAAATAGAGCCTTGTCCAAGGCTATGAAATTGGGTCCAATTACTTACCGCAGCGCTCTAAAGATAACTGAGCAGCTCTGTAAAACACAGTTGGCCCTGCTCAAAAATCATCTCAAAGATCGTAGTGATTTTTTTAGCGACGGGGAAGCGTTGCTACATGAGTTAGCGACTGCGCACCCAAAGTACAACCGGATGATTCGAACGCTACCCATGTTATTGCATCTTGTTCCTGGAGAACTCAAAGAAAAGTTGATGATCGAAGAAAACGTAGAGTTGTTGAAGATGGGAGCTTATTTGGCAAATAAATGGATTTCAAGGCCAACCTGACAAATAGCAAAAGTAGGGGAGCCCAGTCTTATCCCTATGTGACCCAATACAAAAGATACAGTACATTTTCAATTGTTTTTGTCCAAGGAAGAACCAAACAGTTTTATATTATGTTTCCGCAACCTCATCTATCCAACATATAAGACAAGGAAGCAGACTATTCAAAGAATCTCTTTTTAAGGCGCCAATGTTTTATAGCACAGTCAATGAGAAAGTAGAAAGCAGTGATTATACAGTACTGTCGAAGTTCTTCCACCCATGAAAAGATAGCTCTTATTAGCTCGAGATACTGCCAGGACTGTGGGTCGGAGTAAAGGCATTTATAATAAAAGACATCGCTATATGCGAAGCTAGATTGGCCGTCGGTCTACGCCGAAGAGTTTATTTAAGTTACACTGTAAATCGACAACCGACTGTCAAGTGTGCGATTGGGGCGAAAGCTGCGAGTAACGACAGGGTTTGGCATATTTTGTCCAATTAAGCATGCGCAAGCGTAGATTCCGTCCAAGCATCGCTTTCGCCCGCGCAATTTGGTGTTTCTGGGACATTGAGTTGTAGCAGAGCCAAAGCTTCCTGGGCCAGTCAAACAAACTTACAGTAAACGCATGGAGTTGTAGAGACATCGCAGTTGCGGATATCCCGTCGCGCGTGGTAGGATCTGGATAGGCCCATATCGCAACGCCAAAAAGCATCTTCATCACGCATGTTACAGTAGACATGGCTATGGTCCTATAAAATGTTGAGCGAGGGAGACCTAAGTAGCGTAGGAATGCGCTATAGGTGTTTATTCGTCACCTATTTCCACACAGTCGGACTCGCCTTGATGTTGGGCGGTATAGAGATGCTCCTTTTGTCCACGTGCAGCGGAAACAAAAAGTAAATCTGGATCTACTTTGTCGTTTTTAAGAGTTTGTAGAAGGCATTTGGCGTTTACGGTATTATTTACGGCATAAGACCTCTAATACCGTACAGAGTCCGCCAGAGAACAAATATACGACACGGAGTTACGTCCCGCCACCTGATAGCAAGGAATATGTATAAGTTACAGAATAGGCTTATTTTGTGACTCCCTTAGGCTCGAGAATAGCTGACTAATACTCAAACGGACACTGCGTTTTCATTCGCTTGATTCTGCGTGTCCGTTCATGACTGGAAGCGGAGGTGAGCCACACTTACCCATATGATTCTCCGACTCTTTAGGAGCATTGACACGGGTTTCTCCAATATCTCATCAGGCTAGCATTCCGTACAGATCACTGAACGGGACGGAGTAGCAGGCAAAACTAGTTTCACGTGTTCAGTCTGCATGTCAGGTAAACTGAAAAAAAGAGATCAGTGAGAAAGGTCAGTAAAGAAACGCTGGGCAAAGGTACGGTCAACAACAGACGGTCAACAACAGACGGTCAACAACAGACGGTCAACAACAGACGGTCAACAACAGACGGTCAACAACAGATAGTTCAGGACAAACGGTCAACAACAAACGGTCAAGAACAGTGTAAGGAGCGATGAGCACCAGACTGCGCAACCCAGACGGTCCTTTTCTTCCGTCGCCTTTCTCAATATTCGCACGCTCGTGCTGAATATAATTGGTGGATATGAAATATTTGAAAAATAGCATATGGACAAAGCTCGCCCCCCAACCAACATTTGAGTAAACAGGGACTGACGTTCCGGAACCCTCAAACTAAAAAGTCCCCAAAGATTCTGGACATTTACGTAAATGGACACGCCTCTGCAAAGAGTTTCGGATAAAAAGAAGATGTAAGCTTGCAATAGAATCAAAAGCCAAAGCCCTCCCCGTACAGGAACATGGATATAATAGGGCGATCCTGCCTTCCGGCGTGATAACCTGCACGGGTCGTCACTGCTTCCTGGCACGACCATCCTGCGATTCTGTCTTCCAGCGTGACAGCCTGCACGGCTCTACCACTGCTACTTGACACAATCAACCAGTGATCCTGTCTT
This sequence comes from Penicillium arizonense, assembly GCF_001773325.1. Classification (NCBI taxonomy): domain Eukaryota; kingdom Fungi; phylum Ascomycota; class Eurotiomycetes; order Eurotiales; family Aspergillaceae; genus Penicillium; species Penicillium arizonense. Next base: position 13,073 of record NW_019173325.1, on the reverse strand, counting down.
CCAGCGTGATAACCTGCACGGCTCTACCACTGCTACCTGGCACAATCACCCAGTGGCTTACCGCTACCTCCAGCAATTGGACAGACACCTCTTCGTGGTGCTGGGGATTATTACTCAAACGAGCAATCGTTTCAGGAAGCTAAGATCTGTCCTTGAAAAGGCATTTGCCTCCGCTTTCTAGCTTTACATGTATTCTTCATTTTCTGTTCATTTGCTTCTATTTGGCATTTGGTGGCTCTCGTGCCGTAAGAGGCTCCGGGCGCAGCTACTGTCGGCAAACTTTTGATCCATTCAGCTCCCTCAACAATCAACCAGAGACAATATTCCTGCTGCTTGCTTTGGCTTCTCCGTTATGGGGCTTAGGTCCTTCGTTGTATATACACACTGTCCATAATGCTAGTATGTAGATAAAACCGAGAAGCGTGAACTTGATAGTATCCTGAACTTGATAATATCCTAATACTCCGCAAGCCCGACATGATTTCGAGAGACCTGAAAAGGAGATGCGGAAATTTTTCTTTCTTGACTTTATACGGGCGGTTGGCTTCATTTCTTAGTAGATCCCATAGTTCTCTGCTGGTTACTGAAGACAAGTATGGTAAAGACCGTTCGATTGGTGCGGAAGTTTACGCCAAAGGGTTTTACTCAGATGGGGTCCGATGATACAATTGCTCGCGCAGTAAATAGGCTCCTGAATCCACCTTAAGACGCGTCATGGTCTAATTTTATCACAGCAAAGCAATTAGTGGAAGCTCTCCATGGCACTGGTGGTCTTTGCCGCTATAAGCTAGTTCGTATATACATCCCTGGTCATACAAAGATGAGCAGTTCCTACAACGGTGCCAGTAGTGGAGCATTCGGAGAAATAATGAAAATTTGGGGGTAAATCTTCGAATATACCCGTACTAGAATAGCTACATTTCAAAACTTAATTTCACATGCATTCACGGAGTAGTCAATTGTCTCGCCGTCAGAGCACCTACACTTGCCGCCTTTGCCGGCTGCATAATATTCTGATTCCCTGGTGGTGTTGCAGTTAATATATTTAAACTCGTCTTATCAAAACAAAGGGATCTTACTTGATCAAGCAAATACGACCAATTGATGTTTTCATAGCTTCCATTGAACCACGGGTCTGGCTATAGCTGCTGACCGGTTTTAGGTGCCTAGTTGAAACCATCGCAAGAGTATACGCAGTACTCAACTTGCCACCGGACTCGAGGTCTATTTTGTCAACAATTGTAGAAGTCATCGGTTGGGTCAAGTCCAATGCACCAGAGGTGACGCTCGGACTGCTAGCAATTTCTGAGCTTTTTGCGATGGACAAGTCGGACACAACGTATGAACAGCTCTCAGGATGCGATTGACCAGATTGTAATCTCTTCGCCAAAGCCCTTCTAGATATAGATTCATCCGCAGGCGATTCGTCGGAAATCGAGAGGAGTATGTTGTTGCATTTGAGGCGTGAACTGTCTAAACCTGGGCATTATTAGAGATGATATTTCTTGCTGCATAGAACAAATACTCACAATTGGTCAGGATTGACTTAAGCTGGCCTTGGCAGTCATTAGACAATAAGAATGAGTGCTCATTATTGTCCTGGGTGTATTGGACCGAGCTGCTGGTGTTGGTGTTCCGATTCCAGATATCGAGCAGATCGCAAGTTTTTCCAGCAAATTCATTGATGTGGAATTTTGCACTTGCTATAGCAGCACATGCCAGAATTAAAAGGCGACCATACATGTCGAAAATGTTATTGTTGAAGATTGGAAGTGGTATTGGGTCTTTCCTTACAACGTCAAATGCTGGAGGAATCCGAGTCTTCTTATAACTTAATCTAATTACCGCTATTTCACTCACTGCCTGACTTCCTTCAGAATTCCGTTAATCCGGTCAAGATTGAAACGTAGGAGGGAGATATGGGGACTGTGGTTTTCGTCCTTTGTTGAGTGCTGGGTTGTTGTTTCTCTTTGTTTTTCCTTTGTAGATGGCGCTGTCCTTTATGAGGAGACCACCGCGATGCTCCAACAAAGCGTCAAGACCGTCAAAATAAGCCCCCCTAGAATGTTACCTGAAGCTCCTCAGAAACTACCATAGATGTAGGTCGACCATCCTCCATCTCTTCACACCTCTGCTATCAGATTTCAATCTAGGAGACCTTATCCGAGGATGGTACTAGGAAAACCTTACCAGACACAAAAGTCTTATAAAATCTAACAGAGATCCCCATGTAAGCGGGTTCGCTAGCTTCTTCGTCATCATGAACCTTTCACAGAACCTTCTCACATTCTGCTTGATTCTATTGAAAGCTGTTAGTGGCACTTTAACGGAGATCGAGGAATTTATTCGCTGATTTGCCATAGGTCGGGAGTCCAACATTTCAGGAGAAGAGCACTCAAAGCGGCGTACTTGCAAGAGGGGTATGAGTCCAGAACAATTGGCTATAACCGTGTAACTAAGGGGAAAGGACAGATTTTAGAATCCCCAAGCTTCCCGGCACCGGACCTTCCAAAAGGGTTTGCCTCCAAAAAACGAGACGTATCTTATTCGGCCAATCATCCCCCCCCCCCTTGTGGATGATTTGCTAACTCCGTTCAGTCTCTACTGGAATGTGACTTTACGCATGGAATCGCGTATGTAGGTCCCACTGCAGAAAATATTCAGCATCTTCGAGACGAAGGGGGGAAAATGTGTGTCGCAGAGTCAAACAGTTGCGCTCGGGTTTCTTACTTGAATCAGTCCGGTCTCTTCTTTTGTAATTACGTACGATAAACAATATTCCCCTTTACGCATATCAGCTGACATCAGCCTTGCAGAACACCGAACAAGTTGCCGTTAAGTGCGACGACCTTGTTCCAACAGCGAGAAATCTGTTCGAATACTGCCAGATCGCGAACTACTACACCTTTGGTATTGTAAACAATGCAACACAGGATGCCAATTACTACATCAGAATTGGTGGACAGACGATGTAGAAGGAGATGATCTCTTTGAGTCTCGAGAAGGGACAAAAGAATGTTTGGGTGGATCTACACTAAGACTAGTTGGCTCTCTTCGAGAAGATACAAACAATAAAAACAGTGAAAGTAAAGCGAGGACGTGCAACCCTGTGCTTGCTACTTACATAACTGAAGGGTCGTCACATCAGAAGGATAAAAAGTATGTCCACTTTGCTCTGACGGCATTCTTATTTACCAAGTCGACGTTGTAAATGCCTAATGAAGCTCTAACCTGTAAGGACCAATCCCCAATCCTTCTCCCTTTTAGCAATCACCGAGTTTATTATTAAAGCTAATGCTCTTTCAACATGGTAATTATCAGACTCCCAATAAAATCAGTAACACTAGCATTAAGCTTTCTGGTGGATAAATGATGGCGTACACTTGCACACTCAAACATCTCAAAAATGTTGAGGAAATCATTGGAGTGGGGGATGGACGATTGACAGTTTTCCTTAAGGCTTTCGGTGCCTCTAGAGTAGGAACTAGGTTAGCCAGAGCTCCGATGACGTCAGTTGGTAGATTTCAGGGTTTACTGCAGACACCGCATCGTTAGTGTCAGCAATACATTGTAGCTGCATTAAACTGGGGCTACAAAATGGCTCGGGCCAGGAACACCTTCATCACTGCACGCCAGTTTTCTCTTCTAAAATGTTGCTCAGGCGCTTTATCTATCGCATTGCAATTTGCCGATGCGTATTATTATATACTAGATGCATTGGTATGATAGCAAGGTTGGCTTCGGTTTAATCACAGACAGTCCGATCTACATGCATTGTCGCCACTAGCCCTCTGGGTTGTCTTACGATACTACAGGGCGGATCGAAATCAATTTTCACCGTTTTATTTGTTTGATCGTCCAAAAATATATTATTCTATATTATCTTCATCCCCCGGAAGATCTATCTGGTCTCGATATGCGGGGTTTCCTTGGGCCAACTCCTTGAGGCTCGAGTCCAACCATTCTTTGGCACCAAGAATTTCATGTCGGTCGTTCATACGTCGTTTCTTGCTCCTTCTTCCTTCCTCTCGTTCAGTCGACCCGTGGAATACCGTTTGAGAAACATCATCGCCTATATACTCGGCGTGCAAGAGTAGGAACTGGTTTCCTAGGTACAGCGAATAGCAATCTCTCCCATTGATTCCCCGTGTTGGATTATTGGGAGAATATATATAGAAATGATTTCTTGAGAAACCCTCAAAGAATTTATTCAAAGCAGATTGAATATTTGGTAGCTGTACGACTTTATCGGGCTCTCCAGGGATGATAAATTTCATGTTGAAGCAGCTCGGTGGCTGAATCTCCGTAGCCGCAGTAACCAATGTGGGATCAAACTGCGGAGTAGAAAAGACGGGGAACACAGTTGCTTCATTTTCTTCTGGTGGAATGATTGTATTTTGAATCATGTCGTCAAAGTTCGGATTCCAGGGAGAAGATTCTTGAGGAAGTGTATCGTCGGTTTCAACTGGGGGAACGAATTGACTGTCAGGAACATCTTTGAGATAGCGGAAATATGCCAAAAACACCGATCGCCTAGCAAATCCTGCAGTAACTCGGGGAGAGCTCCAAGGCAGTTCTAATACCTCCCGCGAAAGTGCAAACTGATCTGCCTCCACTGAGTCCGTATATGGCTTTCCATATCGTCTTTCCACCGGCAGATCTTCGTCCGCACTTGCGGGATAGTCACATGGCGTGAGGCGAGGTAATTCAACTGGCTCAGCCTGGAGTCCATCCACAAAAGGGGTGCTAAAACCTTTTTCCCTGGCAAGCCGAAAGAGGTGTTGCCAAAGATTCCATCGTTCAGGCATGTTAAGTCCTTCAGCGGGTGTTGCCGCGCGTTGCGTGCCAGGTTTTGTCCGCGGCACGCGGCGGTTGTGATCCGTCATTTCGAATCCGTACTGGAAGCTGAAACGCCAGAAATCATAAAGATCCCCCCGTATTCCATGCTGACGATTTGAAGTCATGACAGGGACACTAGTGTAATATTGTTCCCCTAGTCCTTCGTCGATAGTTATCTTCCGATGGGGATCAGGAATGTAGAGTTGCTGTAGCACACTCCGGCCGACCTCCAGGGTGAGCCTGTCTTTAAAGAATGTCTCCAGCGTCGGTATGGGGTACTGAATCTCTTGTAATCGGTCCCAAATTTCAGAGCGGTCCTGAGCATCTTCAACATCAGGGAACAATTCTTCCTTTGACATTCGTTCCTTCAAGAAATTCAAGTCCCGAGCAGAGACTTTGGGCGCACGGGATTTTAATAGTTGGATAGTCACACCGTCTAATTGCGCCAAAAGGTCAAGCCTGTTTCCCATTAAGCCGAAGAACGTATTCTTTATGTGATTCAAATAGCACAGAAGAGGCTGATGCTTCCACTTAGCCATCTGAGCATGACATTTTGGGCATTTAAATGGAAGCAAGTAACTTACCTCATCACAACGCATTGCCACCAATTTATGGAGTAGTCCAATTCGCATGCCCTCCCAAATACCCGCTATAGGGAGCAGAGCATCGAAGGCTTGGGGCAGTGTCGGATGTTTGAAGAAAGCTCGCAAATACTTTCCCTTTTTGCTTCCAGAAACCCTTTCTAGAGCAGCCCACCAATGGTTTGCTGCGATCCTGTTTACAGGGCCATCAAGATATCCTTCATAATACCTTATTCTTTGATAGATTAGCCCATCCGGGGGTGTTCGATCATTCGGGAAGTGCTCTCGAAGAGACCGGATAAATTCTTCTTGTATGGGTTCTTCACTAGCTTGAATGCAATCAGGCAAAGATAAGCTGGGAAGTAGCGGCCACTTTACCCACCTGTCTGCTCTGTGACATAAACATCCACAATCCACCATTGATTGCTAGGACTGAGCTTTTTACGGGCAGCAATAATTAAGTTCTCGTGATCCTGTGCGCGCAACTGGTAGTCGATATCGACATCCAATTGATGGAATTGTCCATCTACCATCCGTGGTCTAACGCGACGTTCCCAATCAATTTCAGGGACCAATACAGGGACATGGGATTCTTCCATCAGCCGGTGGCACCCCTGAGTGTCCATAATTCGCTCAAGTCGAATGATATTCTGGCGGTCGCTCATCTGCCGCTTGAAGTTTTTGTCGAATACGAGACGAGAGATATCGACACGTGCGGCCATCTTGAAATGTTCCTCGCGATAGGTGAACAGTTTGCACTCGGCTTCTTCCACTTGAGCTTGAGTCAAGCGTGTCATTTTGTAATATAGTGAGCGCGGTATGTTTGAGCTTCTCCGTCGAGTCGGTTGGACTATTTAAATGCCCTTAAGGTAAAGAGCCATTTTTAGGTGTTTGCCATCTCGACCAAGTTACCGTAGCAGTCATCAGTTTAAGAGGGGGGGGGATGTTCAATAACTTTCATCATACAAAAATGAGTGGTCATTTTTCTTCCACAGAGAAGGTCGAGGGAGCAAATTTTGGCCTCTCCGGTTAGCCAACTCATAAATCGGGCATCATCCTCTCTACCATTTACTCACTGTTTAGGTTCCAACTATTCTATAAAATACCTACGAAACTAGCTGAGAGTAAACATATGAGGGCCGTTTTGTCTCAACCGCGAACAGTACTCAAGAATTGGCCGTGCCGCTTCCACTTTAATATTACATCCAATGGGAGCTCCTGAGTTTCGCTATTTTGATTGAATTTGTTTTCCTGCTCTGTTAATCAACCACATGCTAACGCTTCTATAAAGAGCATATGGTTTCTACGTACTCGTGGGGGGCTTTCGTCAAGAATACCCTTACCGACACATTGAACTTCTTTCCAGTATATCTTGGTATAGCATAATTAAAATGCTGCGACACTTAGGAAAGATACTTCCCTTGGCTTTCTCAATATTGGCCTTGATCTGCCTAGCCATTGTCTTTGTGGGATGCACATCGACCTCCTCTCCCACTGAATTGTATTTCTTGAAGGTACGCTGACATCCCATAGACATAAAGAATGTTTAGCTAATGTCCAAATTATAGGTGAAACTGACCAATTTCCCAGAACTAGGGAGCGTTCATCTACGTCGCTCTCTCAGTATTGCCGGGGTGGACGCATCCGATGCTGCCAACAAAGCCAGTAGTGAGGCGAGCAGCGTTAAGAACAGCGCTTCGACTGCTGCTATTTATGCATCGGACGCCGCAGAGACTGCAGTGAGCCAGGTCACCGATAAGGTTCAATCTTTATCCGACGAAATCAACTCGCACCTTCCGGATTTCTATTCTGTGGGGCTTTGGGGATATTGCCAAGGCCAGAAGGAAACTGCGTCATATTCCAACTGCTCACAGCCAAGTACCTCCTTCTCGTTCGACTTGTTAAGCATTTTTGGTTCGGTATCCCCAGCCATCGGGGAGGTGTTACCAGATGAAAATAACAAGGTCCTTGCTGGGTATCATGATGTTTCTCGGTGGTCAATTTCCGCTTACATCCTGGGTTTCGTTTCAACATTTGTGGCTGTTGTCTTCGGCATCACAACAATGTTTTTCTCGCGGGGAAAAATATGGCTCATCATTTCCTCCTTAGTAAGACCCTGGTACATTGTTCCTGAACAAAAGAAGCTGACCATTTCTGAGTCTGCAACTATTTTCGTCACCGGCGCATCCATTGGGGTTACGGTAATTTACGGGTTGATAACGGGAGCTATACAGAGCATCCTTCATCCTCTGGGAGCTGATGCAAGTTTTGGGACGCATTTGTTCACTGCAACCTGGCTAGCAGTAACATTTTCCTTCGCGGCCCTGTTGATATGGCTTATTGAGATGTTTTGCTGCTGTATTTGATGTGAATGTGGAATAGTACAAAGCGAGTAAGCTGGTAAGCACATACAAGGGCCAAAACTAGATGTAGGTTACCGTTCCATAATCAATTAAGTCAAGAATAAGAAGAAAGTGGTGAAACTAAGTTCGATCCGTCTTTAAAGCGTACAGTACATGTATATTTCCACTTGTCTTGTGATTGCGGTAGATGCTTTACTGCCACCAATGAGATTGTATCTATACTGTACTGTAGGGATGTTGTAATTTCTATGTCTTGCATTTTCAGAAAGAAGCATGCCCAGTACCCGTAAAATGCCTTATATTTATTCGAGGACTACAGATTTGGGACAACATATCAAAAGAAACCAATTGGCTAATATAACGGTCTTGTATGATTCTGACGGCTTGGTCAATTTCTGATCATGTGTTCTGTTCAATGTATTGTATTTTTATAGTTACAGTACCGTGACGCAGGATTTAGACAAAGTTCTTCGAAGCGATCAAACAGTCACCTACAGGATCCCTTCAGTGATCATCCACCGGTACCATTATGAACTGCATCGATCGGGGGCTATCACAGATATCTTGGAACCCATCAGCTTCAGTCTTCCTGGCTGCTTGTACCGTATCGGTAAACATGAAAGCTTCGCGGGCCGAATAGCTCGGGTCCAACTCGCAAAACTCTTCACAGGCCGATTGCGCCTTGCGTGCTTGGTCAGCCAGGTCGTGCACTGAGGCTTGAAGCTCTTGTGCGACCTGGTAGACGGGGTAGAATTCGTCATCGGAGAAACCATAAGCGCCGGATTGGTGCAGGCGAACTAAGTCCTCAGATGCTTGCTCGGCCTTGTCCTGGAGGTGTTTGAAAAGGGCGTAGCAGGCTCGAAAGTACACATTTTCTCCCTGCTGTCGGCCGATCTGTCGAACAATATTGGCAATTTCCTCCATCGCGCTCTGCTAATCTTTACTCTGACGCGAGAAGGCGGCTGGTATCTTGGCGGCGGTGATAATCTTATACTAACAGTAGACTGAGGGTGGTTATTACCGGCGGTATTGGCAAGCTTTGTAAAACCGAATTAAAACAAAATGTTTCGACCAGGACGTTTCCATTACTTGATAATTTCACTACGATGGCATAATCTCATGTGTCAGTTAACTGATGGGCATGAAATAGACCAAGGGTAAGCCAGTAAAAACAAGAAAGCTATCGCCGACCGCCACATAGATGATGCCCGCCCAGAATTGGGTACTAGTGTTTCAATCATGACCAATTTCCGTGGTGGCACCATTTACCACCCTCTCTTAACCACCCTTTCTAAAAGCCATTGGTTAATGCCATTTGTTAACCGACACACGATGTCTAACCTGCTCCATCATCATGATGTTCTACTAAGTTGCGTTGGTTAGGTCCCAGGCAATATACACGGACTGAGGCGACGTCCGATCCAACAGCTGCCCGCTCTTGTTGCTCAGCTTAAAAGCCCAGCTTGTCCCAAGTCATCGCTCCAATAAGCACGCGACCCACGATGGCTGACCCAAAAGCGCAGTCCCTGCACGATTTTGCAATTCTCACCATAATTAATGTCTTTGGATTGTTTTACTTTTATCTTTTTGTGATTCATTTCCTGCTCTTCCATTTCCCCTCTACCCCCGGAGGTATTCTGGACTCCCTGTCCGTGCTTGCCTTTTGCGCAAGTGTCATCATCTGGTGCTTGTCCAGCCTCTTCTACCGTTTTCTAGACGCTTTCGGGGGCAATGATGCGGCAGAGTGGCAAAAGCTGGAGTTTGGAGCCACTTTGGTCCTGATCTGGGCGGCCACCCTTCCTTCGGTGGTAGTGCTGTTCCGCACCGAACCCTGCCTCCAGCTCGGATACCTAGCTGCCTTTACCGTTGTTGCTGTCGGCATCCTGGTGGACTTTGTGGTCTCCGATCCCAGTGTCTGTGCGGTTCAGTACCGGTTTCCGTACAGCTGCATTTCACTGAGCTTACTTTCGCTCATACCAACTATTTATGCCCTGACCGGGACGTTCCAAAGTCCGCCCGCATTGGCGGTACATTTCGGCCGAATCGCCATCGGGAATTCTCTTGGAGCTGCGTTCTATCTGCTTCGTCCGTTAGAGAGGATTGGTGTAGTGAATGGCTGGCGGCCTAGTCTCTATGTGATGCATTTAGTCCTGGCCTACAATGCCGTCACTTATTCGAGGATTTTCTTACCTGCAGTACTTCAAAACGCAGCATAAGCTTTATTGAGGTCTAAAGAAGCTGTGGAGGCTGCAAAGTTGGGTGATCGCTCAAATACTGGGGCCTGGATGAACTGGCAGGAGCAAAACATTGGATCATCACTACCTCTCTATTGCGTCCTTGCCTTGAGGCCTTCCATTGCCGATCGAAGAAGGCTACATCCCTGATATGGAACCTGGGCGATTCGACCTTTTTTTATCTGTTTACAATGTACCACGATGGCCGAGACCTTGTGTATCTCAGAGTTACATTCTGTATATATATCTCTGACACTCGCAGAACCTTCTCGACTAAGTGATTGTTTAGAAATTTCGTACTGCTTGTGTAGTTTCTGGTATGAGTGGAAGTGTTTTTCTCTCTCACTTTGGTGGTACTGTAATCTATTCCTATTGCACGACAGAGTGAGTGGTTTTGCCAGGTCAACCGACCACGTTGTAGATTTATCCTATCACCCGGTGCCTTACTCCTGCCGGCGAACTTGTGCAAGCACAGGAAAGCTCAACACGCAGATTATACCGTAAACGCAAGAGATCAAATTTCACTTCTAACTCCTGTCTAAGCAAACGGCCTAATGTCCATTGATGTTTGGTGGTTGGACGTCTAGACCGGGCCAACACAAGTCTCGCTTGACCTACTACGATCACCTATTATGTATGAAATGGCCCTTTGGTAAAGTAGTGCAATCGGTTGCGTTTTCGGTCGAACCGCAATGATAACCGGTTCGACCGCGACTGACCGTCCCAACCGCGACCCGTTCCGTTGCCCCTCATGAACCGTGCGCCGACATGTTTATCCGACCAGATCTGCCCTTTGAACGTTCTTATTTTGTATCGAACAGCGACTCCTCAGTCCATCAATTTTTCATATTGTGGTTGCCAATTTCGGTGAAGATACCATGTTATGGTCAATTGATTGGTTGCCGCTCATGTCGAACGACTATTGAGCTTGGCAATGCGTTTTGCAAGACTTGGTGGCCTGCGGGTGAAGAGCGGTTACAGGAACGGCGCTGAGCCTGTTTATCAAGGGCTGGCCGAACGAGCTTTCCATCCAACGCGATGCATGACCCGCGGAAATTGAACATATATCCTCTGCGCAATGGCAATGTCTGGGCAACTTGACTGTGTGCTCGGATAGATGCGTGCTTATAAGCCTCTTGCTGTCCAGAGCGGTTGTGAGCACAGATTACAATGCTAGAGAACTTGCCGTGTGAGATTCTGATGCTGATCGCAGATTGGGTAAGTTCCATTGTGTTTTATTTGATCACGGTACTGACCGCCTGCCAGCTGTCAGCTACCACTCTACGCGTTCTCAGCCGAGTCTCGTCCAGATTGTATGCAGTTTTGGTTCCTCGCATATACCGTACCATTTCATTCTGTGCAGCAAGTGAATGGGCGCTGAATGTGTTGAATGTCGACCCTTTCTTTCTCCGTTTCGGTCCTTCACGGGCCGCGGACTATCTCCAGCACGTGCGGCACCTACAGATCAAAGCTCCATTCCACCTTGTTCGGTTTAACCGATGTGCATACTACAACATATTTCGTGCAGCGGGGCTGCCGGAGTCTCCGGCTACACTGGGAGCCTCGGACGAGGCGACGGCACATCAGCAATTCCTAGACGACGTGAAGGATCAATTGCAGCTGATATTCACCCACCTGAAGCCGAATAGACTGAGCACGTTTGAGTTCGTATAAGCCGGTATCTGTCTATCGAGACCTGTGATTGACTAGCAATAGATGGCGCCTAGGGACATGTGTTCCGGTGGGAGTTCTCGACAAGGAAGGCTATCTCAGTCGGTACCAACAGCGCCTCACTCGTCTCTCACTCGTCACTGACGGTACCTGCCCTGAAACATTGCACCGCTTGGAAGGAGTGTCTAGACTATCCTGCCTGACGGCGTTTGAGTGGGAAGGACTCCAACATCCGTCCGAGGTTGATTTGTTACGACAGTGCATCCGTCGGAACTGGCGCCGCCTGGATCATCTGTCCATCGGCTTCGTTCCATCAGCTTTTGCCCGTGCTCTGTGCTGGGAGAGCCTTGGGCTTCAGCAATCGGAGCTCGGGGTCGGGAATATAGGTACCGGTGAGACAAGGAACGGGGATACAGGGATCGGGAATCTGACAGCTCTTCCCGCTCTGTCCACATTATCACTTTCAAAGGTGACCCTGCCTCCAGATATCTCATCAGAGCGCGATGCGATATTCTATTCCCTGCGAGCGCTCACGCTGCGCGACTGCCCGAATCAGCTGCGTCTCGTGCAATTACTGTCGCGGTCACAAAAGCCGCTCCGACTAACGCATTTTGAATTTTCTTTCGATTACCTGCTGCACGAACCGGGTGAAGGACGTAGCCTATCTGCTGTTGTGCGGTTCTTATGTTCGTTTCGTGGGCTACAGCATCTATACCTGAGGTTGTCCAACTTCCCGGCGTCAAAATCTCACATCCAGGATGCCATCCGACATCACCAGTCTACGTTGAAAAGCCTCGTCTACCATGAGCGCCAACTCGCTCCCATCGATGCCGATGGCTTATTTGAGGATGATCGTGATGTGTCACCCGCGTGGGTAACAAACTTGTCTGCCATTGTAGACCTGGGCCAGGTGTCTGCTCTGGGTCTGTGTGCTAGTCCATCTGCAGCTGTAAGTTTTCCTCCGTCCAGTAAACGTGTGCCCGCTAATGAGAACAGCGTCTGTGCCTTCGACCCACGGCCAAGCATTCCCAGCTTCAGATTCTACATCTGCGGTTCAGCGGCCTCGATCGAATCCACCGAGACATCCCACGAGAGATTACCACCTTTCTACATGAGACGCGCAAAGGGTACTCACGGCATCCTCGTTCGTGCTGGGGTTCTGTGAACCGGAATGCCTCCAATGATAACTACAACTACGGTCCTATTTTCGATGAGTACTTTGACAGGTCACAATTCGAGTATATGGACCCGCAGCAGGCAGTCCTTGCGTCTTCCGCAGCGATTGCAGAGGCCGAGGATCTCGTGTCGTTTGCTGAATGGGCATTCGGCCCCCACGGACTGCCGGCTCTGCAGGTCCTCGCGTTTGGGGACTTCTCCCACGGTGA
>NW_019173324.1:76913-79646 GCF_001773325.1 Penicillium arizonense | reverse complement strand
TACGGTAGATTTCGTTCTGGGATGAGTAAAGGCCAATGATGAATGCCGAAAAATCAAAGCAACTTGAATTTCCTTTGGAGCCCACCCTGTCTGATTTGAGTAAAGAAGAAAGAAACGCGTCCTGCGTGCACCGTTGACCCCGCTACCTATACATTGCAAAGTAGATAAGTGCTCAAGGAGGGTGCTCGGCCAGCTCCCTATTTGTTGGGTTCGGCTTGTGTGAGTATAGCCTCCCGGCCCAACCAATTTTTGGCTTGGCGACGGGCGCCCGACGATACTGCTTTCGCCTAGTCCACTCGCTCCACAACCCCACCAATTCAACTCTCCCCTCGGCGCAACAGCTACCGTATGGTGTACGACTTGCAGAATCCCTGAGATATGCGATAGCAGGACAGTAATCAGGAACGGCGCGACCGAGCCAAACCTTCAAAACCAAGGGCGCTCTCCATCACCTCCCCTTAGTACTATTTCCGGAGCCAGGGACAGTCATTCTTATGATAAGAAACATGCGGTTGATGAATCCCGCCTATAATTACTATATATCCTTTCCGAGCGGCTCGCCCAGAATTATTCAAGCAGGCTACCTCAATTCACGGTGGTAGTTATCGACAACTCCGCATGGCAAGGATCTGGGCCTGACACCCATCACCGGTAAACTACGCACCAGGAGAGACGGACTGGAACCGGGTTTGATTTCGCGGGGAGCTAACGACAAAAGATCTATCTTGGATACTGTATCAGGGCATTTCTACATAATCGTCAAAGCCTGGCAGTGCTGGTGGATCAGGGATAGAAAATGTCGACGCATTAACATCCGGAACGGCTGGGTTGTCGAGCATAGCGAATTGCTTGGACTGGTCCAGCCAGGACCCTTGAGCCACATCGGAATCTGATAGCAATGTGCTGATGTATGCGTTTTGAGACGCATCTATCTCCGCTTCGGCCATTTTGGTCACGGACGAGGAGGCATCAAACAAGTCCTTCAAAATCTTCTCATGTTCTTTCCGCGAAACGTAGTTTGTGCGGTCCAGGGTCGCGTCGTCCAGGCGTTTTTCCAGTTCTTGCGTCTTCTGCTTTGACTCATTGAGCTCCGACATGAGCTTTCGGACCTTCCCTTGTAGTTGGGCTTTTTCAAGGTCCCACCTCCGCGCAGTATCTGCGGCCTCTTTTAGTTGCGATGTGAGCTGTCGACGATCTTGGTCGGCCTTCTTGAAAATGGTGTTGCAATTGGCGTGCACAATGTCAGACTGTTCGCCCTGCGGATGTCTTTCCGGGCCATGCGCGGGGAGCGCCTGGCAATGTCGAGGCTAAGATTAGCGCGATTTCGACTTTACATTGGAAGATAGCAATATCATACTGGTGGTCTTTGGTATGTCCCCTGATTCGAAGGTCGAGGGGGTCTGTTGGCACGCGGGGGAAAAGGTTGACCGGGCTGAACAGTAGGCGCTCCGACCCGTGTCTTTGGGGCAGCGGTTCCGGTCCGGGTCCGGGAGGCCGTGGGAATTTTTGGCATGACGTGTCCAAAGACAAGACGTGATAGTTTGAGCAAGTTCTGCAAGCTGGCTAAAACGGATGAAGGGGCTGTGGCTTCAAACTCTTTCGTGGGTAGATAAATTCAAGGCTGCATCCTGGATTTATAGCTCGAAATGAACAGGCCGTGTACGCGTTGTAATCTTGGCTGAAGTTAATGATGGCCTAGCCTTTGGTTTCATCCAATTGAGCGACCATAGTCGGTGTTACTGAGTGGGACCGAGTAACTCGGAGTGAGTAACTCGGAAGGAGTAATCCGGACTGAGTAATTCGAACTGATTAATTCCAACTGATTAATTCGAACTTCTAACTTCCAACTGAGTAATTCGGATTACCCATAAAGGCCCAAAGAATTGGTAGCCCATAATTCATCTATTCCTTAGACTTATCGGAGACGGAATATATACGCTGATTTTACTCTACATTGACTGTGGGCGAAAACATCTTTCGCTGTTTAATAATTAAACGGCCATCCCCATTTAAGAGATCGAGGAGGCAATTCATGACTCTATGCCGCAGCATTTCGTTGATGTTTAGGTGAAAGACAGAGTGAATTAACCACATCTTAGATTCAACGTAGAAATCACTCGCCTTGGGTCAAGATGGGTGGAACATCAGATTGGTGGACGTGGAGCAAACACGAAATATGAAAAGTAAATCTGTCAGGCGGTGAGGCCGGATTAGCCATCAGGGCAGACGAGAGGCTGGGCTTGCGCAAGTGGTCTCCCTCGGCTGCCCTACTGACGTACAACATAAAAGAGTAGTCCCACCCAGGGTTTAGGAGGCCAGAATCCAGAATACTTTCTGTTCTCCCCTACTTGGCCTTGAGAAAGCCTTGTATTGTAGTGCCCCCGCGTGGCCTAATAGCGTTCGCTCCCCTACCCGACCTTGAGAAAGTCCGGTATTGTAGTGCCTCCGCGTGGCCTTATAGCGTTTGCTCCCCTACCCGACCTTGAGAAAGTCCGGTATTGTAGTGCCCCCGCGTGGCTTGATAGCGTTTGCTCCCCTACCCGACCTTGAGAAAGTCCGGTATTGTAGTGCCCCCGCGTGGCCTGATAGCGTTCGCTCCCCTACCCGACCTTGAGAAAGTCCGGTATTGTAGTGCCCCCGCGTGGCCTGATAGCGTTCGCTCCCCTACCCGACCTTGAGAAAGTCCGGTATTGTAGTGCCCCCGCGTGGCCTGATAGCGTTCGCTCCCCTACC
>NW_019173324.1:24877-76877 GCF_001773325.1 Penicillium arizonense | reverse complement strand
GTGGCCTGATAGCGTTCGCTCCCCTACCCGACCTTGAGAAAGTCCGGTATTGTAGTGCCCCCGCGTGGCCTGATAGCGTTCGCTCCCCTACCTGGCCTTGAGAAAGCCTTGTATTGTAGTGCCCCCGCGTGGCCTAATAGCGTTCGCTCCCCTACCCGACCTTGAGAAAGTCCGGTATTGTAGTGCCCCCGCGTGGCCTGATAGCGTTCGCTCCCCTACCTGGCCTTGAGAAAGCCTTGTATTGTAGTGCCCCCGCGTGGCCTGATAGCGTTCGCTCCCCTACCCGACCTTGAGAAAGTCCGGTATTGTAGTGCCTCCGCGTGGCCTTAAAGCGTTTGCTCCCTCTGGCGAAAAGATAGACACCTCTTCGTGGTGCTGGAGACTAGTACGCAGACCACGATTGTTCTGGGGAAGCTAAGATCTATCTTCGAGATTTTATGTTAGACTATTTACAAAGTCCTTTTGAAATTTAGACCTAGTATCGGAGATGACCAGAATAGCCAGTCACTCGCTGCTCACCTTGCAGTCGTAGTAATACAGTCAGTCCATTAACCCGAACCCCTCGCAAAGCGATTTGTAGCCTACAGCAATTATACACATCCATGCATATATTTACATTTAGGGTGTACTACTTCGTAAACGAATTTGGAGCCTTGCCGAGGCTTGTCGTGGCTTAGTTGCCATTGGTGCTCGCTGCTCGTATTGCGCGTGACTTCGAAACCGTTATGATATCTCTCGAAATCCAAGACAGCGTCCATCGTCTTGACACGCGATGCATCATCTGGCTTACCCTTCCTTCCTGCTCCAGAGCCTCGCAGTAAGGATGACACACTGCTGAGCGCGTCGACTACCGGCGAGTACAACCATTGTCGAAATCGACTTGGCCGTTACACGGGGAGTAACTATTTCCTAGTGCGTCACCAAGGCTTTAGCGCAGATAACATATTGAGCAAGCCGAAGGGCAACAGAAAAATGCTTGAGTATAATTCAGTATGTTGCCACGTGGAGTCGAATTCTACGATTTGACTATTGAACGGTACATGTTTACTATACTATATGGCGGCATAACACAGACGACGTCACAATACTGCGGGCCTGGCCTTGATGCGGCTTGCTTCATAAATCTTCTGCGCTCAAACTGGCGCCCGGGCCGGAAAGGGCAATGCAAGTAGACAAGCCAGAGCAGATCTTTCACAAGAAAAGCTCAGGGGGCATACACAGGCTTTCTATGTCAAATCACCAATAGAGACAGAGGCGTGAATTATAATATACACACAAGTCGCCTATCCTGACAATAGTGATGGCACTGGGCCTCAGTTACTTGTTTTGTGCCAGGTGTTGTCCCAATCCCTCCTCTGACCATAAAATAGCCTTAAGATAGGCAACTTCCAAACCCCAACTCAGACCTTTTTTGAAAGTCTACCGGCACCGTGCGGCCTGCATATTTGTCAGTGTATTAAGACAGCCTTCACATCGCGATAAAGCTAAGCCTGTATCCCTGTAGCAGGAGAATATTTGTCTGTTCTTTGTGGCCCAAAATTAGACTCATTTAAATTTTCTCACTATGGCTCCAGGCAACCCATGGTCAAACGAGGAGATAATAATCGCTGTCTACTTCACGTCTCGAGGTGTTCGGCCTAAATCTGTCCGTGGTTTGCTCGAAAGAAGAGGATTTGATCGGTCATGCTATGCTATTGAGTCCAAAATTGCCCTTATACTAAAGAGACACACACATCTGAGGGGACCTACAAGACATTGGGACTGGAGAAATGTTGATGGGTGGATCGATGATCTACTTGGGAATCATGAATTGGTCAACACGTTAATCAACTTCGTATCTGAGGACGCTGAAGACGTGGGATTGGTAAGCTAAGCGTTTCATTTCCACTTCGATCCCTTTTGCTAATACTGCATAAGAATCAATCCGTACACAACCTCCTCGAACAATTTTCAACCCATCGGCAGTTTAGTCCCTCGGGGTATGATGACTTATGGCAAAAGAAAGCACAGAGGAGAAGCATATGAAAACGTGTCAATTAATGACACGTTGATTGAGTGGCTTTGTAGGACCTTAAGCTAGAGCCCTGTAAACTAAGTATATTAAATAAATCAAACGCCGTCTCTACAAATAACTTAACACCAGGTAGCTTGTCCACTCGGGCTCTAGGCAGGACATAGTAGATGTTAGCTAAGAGATTCGCCATTGGCCCCTAGGCGACGGTACTTGCCTTCTATTCCACATCCACCGTGACACCTCGCAAGCCTAACGTTGCTAACAACATTTCCTGTTGGATGAAAGCCGCTTTTTTTTCCCACTTGATAAGTCAAGACTGTCCCTGGCTAAAACCCCGAGCATTAAGAAGATCACCGAAGATTGTGCGGATTGGTGGCAATCTTGTGTTTTGTTTTATTGGCGGCTCACGACTTCCAGCAATCCCTGGGAGAGAGGTTGTATGCGTTGGGATGATCTGTGGTCTAGTGGAACCAATGACGTTCATTTCAGCGGCAGTATTGGTACAGCTGATGCCTGTAGCTCGTCCAGGGATTTCTTGTCTCGTCTCCCTCCACTGAATGCTTTCAGTTGCTTGTTGTGAAGGAATATACTGCTTAGGAGCCATCAGCCACCTGTCAGACATGTACCTGCTATCCATGCTATAGTGAGTGATGGGGAATTCCGGTTGACTGTGGACCAAATACCTGTCATCAAATCTCGCTACTTTGTCCAGCCTATCCATCCTCTGGTGCTTTTGCCACCGAAGGCGACAGGCAAGATGTGATCTTCCAGGAAGCTCCTCACTTATGTCCGTCCATGTGCAGCCATTGCTTCGAAGATTGATGAGTTTCTTGATTTCTCCCGGTGTCCATGATCCAGGCCTCGAGCGTGGAGCTTGGTGCCGCTTCTGTGTATTAAAAGCTTGGCCCGGGGTACCATGGCTTTGCAAGTAATGGGTGGGAATTGGGGCTTTCCATTGTTCTATTAGATCAGGAAGAGCGCCGTGGTAAGTTACACCGGATCTTGGTTTTCCGTGTAACGGGCTTTGTATGACCCGCGACATAGAAGGTGCATCCCAATTTGTAGGGTTCATAATACAGAGAAAGGAGAAGTGAGGAGCTGATAGGTGGGGAAAAATGCCGTCTGGCCACAAGAAGCAAATATATAAGGTGATCGCATACTTAAATAGTCACGAGGGGCGCAGGATCTTCATCCGATCCTAAGAAGGTGATTAACCGATGATTTACTCACAGGCATGGTTGGCTAGGCTAGACTGACTACCTACCTTCAAGTTAATCACAGTATTAATCTCACTGACCAATTTTCCAAAGAGCTTGCTTCTGGCATACCCAGACGATCAAACCCAGAAGTGAACTCGTCTTCAACTTGTACGCCTCGCCGATTCACCGTACAGTCGGCCTATTCTTCCTCTGCCTAGAGATTAACACGCTTCTTCGCTCGCACATATGGCTTCATGACCTGACTACTTGGTTCCCAAACATAATCTGCGATAATCTTACGGTCAACGTAGTTTGAGTACCGCTTCTACCTCTCCGTCAGAGACTGCTTCGGTCGCGTGTGGATGCAAATTTCCAGTATTCGAAGTATCTGCCTTGCTCCTATAGCTCAGCAGTTCAGGTGATGGGCATAGCAGATGTATCATTAGCCCATCGTATATGTTCCCGCCCGTTGCTATAGAGGCCTTCTATACCTAGAATTTTAATTCCCTATGGCCCGGGAATGACCCTTCTTAGTTCAAGGCGAGGGCCGAGAGATTCATTCGCAGAGTCATAACCTGCTACAGTATCGTTTCTTATGTAGGAGGCGATGAGGCCATGTCTATCTTCATCTCTTGCTGATCATGAAGGTGTTTCTGAGTCTAGCATGGGTAGGACGAAGCTCCTGTATCCAGTGACTCGACTTACTATACCTTGTAAAGGAATATCATCTGGATATCTTAATCTTGTTAGCGTACCTCGGCTTCATTTCTGCAGTATGATTT
The DNA here is from genome assembly GCF_001773325.1 of Penicillium arizonense. NCBI lineage: Eukaryota > Fungi > Ascomycota > Eurotiomycetes > Eurotiales > Aspergillaceae > Penicillium > Penicillium arizonense. Next base: position 72,882 of record NW_019173324.1, on the reverse strand, counting down.
GAACGGGGAGCACGGAAGGCTAGGATGGATCCGCTTTGAGGGCAGCTTTTCTTTCCTTGATCGAGTCAGGAGTTCTGTCGGAGTCCAGAATCCGCCCCCAATCCATGTCTCCACTCACCATCCCTCAAGGCTAAAGGCTCCACAAAGCACTGACGCTACCTGTGAACCGTCTTGTGATCGTCGGTACTAGTAAACATACGCCCAAGGTACAACTGATACGGGCGGCGCGGCCCTGAACCCGGACGTGGGGCAAAACTCTGGCCGGCTAGGTGAAGCCCCGCAGCAATCCGGAAGGTAAAGGCAAGGCCGATAGGCTGAGAAAGCAGGCCGGTAGAAGCACTGAAACGACGGTTGTTCACCGTCCCTGGTGCTCCGAACTATTAACTGTATATCAGCTGCTGAAGCAGGTAACGGAATTATGCTTCTTTTGCCTGTACTGCTCAGAACAGTAAATGAACATGAATAATGGCCTAGTCCGTAGTTTCAACTTAGTGGATGGTCAAAGCTCTGATTTGCGATACTGTAAGCATCGGACAGAGCCGTTATATGTCTCAAGTAATCTGCATTGCTCCATGAAGTGCGTGATCAGCGTGGGCATCATATTTCGTGAACACATGTAAAAAACCTCCACTCGCTTAGCATTTGCGTGTATGAGATTTCGGCAAGGCCCCTGGCAGATGATCAGCTATTTGTCAACCAACCCAGGTTTCATCCTCCTAAGAGGGCAGTTTATTGAGAACGAGATCTTTTTCACAGCTCTTACGTCATATAGATATGATGGCGGCCCTGCGATGTGAGGATTCCTCCGATCACATGGATGCTTAAATATCAAACTTCAAGAAGAACTCCCCATATAGGCTCATACTCTTCCCACAGGACGAGTGCAAACCAGCAATCAGAGTGACTCATTGCCTGAGTGATGGTCACGTTCACTCCAGCAGCATACTTCAATTGATAAATGGGAGTAACAGTGGGGGGGAGTAAGATTGCTATTGTGTATATTGGCACATCGGCATAATGTATGTAGAGAGATATTGTTACAACCATCTACCTGCCTAACGGCAAAGCAGGAAGCTTAGACTGTTTTCATAATAGGTCCCGTTATCTGCCACAGTATTGTGGTATAAAGGGATCTCATGGTCTGACTTTTACCCCCTGCCACCATCTGCCCCAGTGATATGCCTATAGATCTGCCAAAAGGTTTGCGACCCATAGGTCGACTGGCCAGGCTGCTGGTAGGAGGAGGGTTTTGATGCTTGGCCAATGAATCTGTCAGCACTAATTCGCATAGGCTATAGCTGTGTAACATAGATAAGGTTGGATCACTTACCTGGATTATTGCAGACCCGTGAAGGGAGATGTTGGGGACCATCCTCAGCGGTCGAGCTGTCTGCTGATGTATGGCGCCGAGCAATCTCAAGCTGCTGCATCTGACGTAAGATTCGACGAACTTGAGGGTCGAGTTCCCTTAGATGAAGCGGCGGGGGAGACGCAGGGAGCACCGCCCATATCCTCTGCTGCCGATGGCGTGTCCGGCGTGCTGCTATCTGGTGTAGCTCAGCTGCCCTCTTTGAAATGGGGCGTTGCCGGCGCTTTCCCTTCTGCAGTTGATCGTATTTTCCTCGTATCGAGTGTGTTGATCGTGGGATCTTGAACTGTCGAACGTACTCTTCCTGTATTTTCTTCCAGGGAAGGTGCTGATAGCGCGGCACCCATTTCGGAAGGTTTTCCTCTTCTTCGGAAGACCATGGTATGTAAGGACCTTTTGTCACTGTAGTGACATGCGCCATCACCATTGACACTGGAAGGTAGATCCTCAAGAAGGGTAGGCTGAAGGCGCAATAACTTAACAGGGTCTGCTGGTGAATAGAAAGTTCCCCTAGAAAAGGTGGGCAGAAGGGGATTTAATCCAAGCGAAAAAAAAAATTGTCTTTTTTAGAGCCGATAGCCGTATTAGCTAGATGATAATAAAACGTTGCCATCTCGCTAGGTGGGGAATTTGTAGCGCATTATTTTGCGGAGTCCAGCTGCAGGGGCCGCAAATGGAGTTATTAAATGATTATTCAATTAAAGGACAAATGATTAAACAGCAATTAAATAAACAACAATTAAATAAATAGCAATAAATAAACAGCAATTAAATAAACAGCAATTAAATAAACAGCAATTAAATAAACAGCAGATCCGTTTCTTGCCGATTTAAGCAATTGACCGAGGTAGAAGAGCAATGATTCAATTCAGCCAACACGCAACTTCACCGATTTACGCAGCCTTGCACCACTGGCTCATAGTTTTACTAGTAGCATGCATTCGTAGTGATGACCAGGTCTTCTCTATCAGCTTTGATGTACAACCAGATAACCATGTCCTCCTAGAGGCTCTGCAGTGAAATTAATCATGTCGTCAACATTCCCTTAGCGAGTCACCCGAGCAGGGAAAAAAAACGCAAAATAGCGATGTATCTCCGCTCAGTACTGCTGCGCTCCTCTAAGATCCACCCGCAGCCATGGCCCGCAGATGTCTGAAACGTAGGGTAGAAGACAACTTTCCCCTGGACTATCTTTTGGCAGGCGTCTCTAGAACTACCAGAGGGCAAAAGAAAGGCCTAGGCTCGCGCTTGGTCCCCATTCCTTTGGGTATATATTCTATCCTTTCCTCCCTGCGAAGGAATGACTTGTCATACTTCAACCTTCTCCTTCAGTACGATCGCTTAATTCATTATGGCGCATAATGAAGCGGAAGATTGTTCACTGGGCTATGCAGATCAATGGCTCAAAATGCGAGACACCAAGCCATTTGACATTTCGAGCACCCCCGACTCGCCGGCCGCTGAGCAAGATGAAGATTGCGAGTACGATGATGATCAGACTTATGTGGATGAGGGTTATTTACAGATGGATAATGGCAATCCGGATGTAATAGAGGGCGGATACTGCGCTCTGGGTACACACAGCGGTGAATCTGCTCAAGATGTGCCCCCCGAGCTCCATGGATGGTTTTATACCGTTTACACCGAGTAAGCCAAATTATTGACCTCTAATCAAACTCATTCCCGGGCTGACATGGCTTCTAGGTTAGACGCCCAGGTGAGGTGAGTATGAACAGAGTCCTGAAATATATTATGTTGAGTCATCGCTTCTTGATATGAACTGGTTGTACTGATTCGATCTTACAGTGACCTGAAGGACCAGTTCTATAGGCAGAACGGGTGGAACGAAAATGCGCAGAAGAGTTTGGAGACGGTGGCTCAAAAATATGATGAGATGCCGGCTATCCAAGAAGCCTTGGCCATAGTGCAGGCAGACATTGCCGAACTCCGAGAGGCTATCGCCGCATTGGAAGGAAACAAAGGCAAAGATGGGGTCGTTGGACGAAAATCTAAGCGTCTCCCATAATGAGACCCCGAAATGTACCTAGTGGTGAAGTCTATAGGCAATCGAGAGATACGATGTTGGCAAGAGAATGATGATGCCCTCTTGGTGGTGGCATATGCGCTTAGCTACCAGTATTATGTTATAAAAAGCCCGCACTCGAGAGATATTGAAAATATGGTCCGGTCTTTTGTCTGTTTTGGAAACAATGTGGTCGATCTTTGATGGGAGAATATGCGCTACTGTCCCCACCCCGCCCCTCCCACTAAGTATCCTCTCGTCCTCCGCGACATACAGAAAACAAAAAAAGCTATACCACTGAGCTATAATATCAAACAATATAATAAAATTTCTATGGATTTCTCTATGACAGTAGCATGCAGCATTCCTCCCAAAATCCCATCGGTATTACAGTACAGGACTTGCTAAGGAGGCTTTGTATTGTCCCCACATAGAACCACAACCGTTATAAATAAGCTTCGCCCTACCGCAAGAGGAATGCAGTATATCCGATAGGGGCCAACGGTTCTTGTTGTAAGTGTATCCTGTATTCCGACCCGTCATGAAGGGGCACATCAGCAACGCCGATCACCGAATCAGGAAATCGAGCAAAAGCCTGGTCAAGTTTGTTTAGTACCAATTGGAGAGTCAGGTATGCCGCCATTGATATTGAGGCTTGAGTTTTTGCATAACCACCCCCGCGAATCAAGGAAAATAATCTGTTCCCCTCTTTTCGCTTCGCCGCAACTTGTCAGTCAAGAACAAATGGGGGCAAGCTATGAGCTATGGCTACTGGCCGGCCTGCTTATTTTCCCCTTTTAACACAGGTCAATACATAACTCGGATGTCATGATCTTGATCCACTCTGTGTTTCATCCGCCCTGCTTGATTTGGATCTACCCCTAGCTTCTTTCCTCTTTTTTTTTTTGCTGCTGATCAATTCGGCTCAACGGTGCGCCCCGACCGAGGGATATCATACAAACAGGCATTTCTCCCCTGATCTACCCTCGGGTGTAGCACCAATGGGAAGGTAGTATCGACGGACCCTTAAGCGGGGGAAATGTCCGTTTCAGCGGTTGGGTCGATCCTTCTTTCGCTTAATGCTTTTTCGTGATTAATTATTACTGGTTAGCGGCAGAAGAAATAATTGTTCCCCACTAAATTTTATAGCAAGCGCCTGGCTACGTCCTGTGCGTGCGGGACGATGCGGTAGAGGATCAGCAACAGTGGGATCGGTCAAGCATTGGCCTCTTTGAGATCCACTCATCATTCTTCTAATTCATCGTATTAACACTTGCCAAACGGCTCCACGGTTCTACGACAGTCAGGCCGATTCAAGTTAATCGAGGTGTTCGTACATTGTACATTCGAGAGTCTGTGGGTTATCAGCCACCATGTAATTCCACCGAGACTCAATTATTGGGCGGAAAGTTCGGCTGTCTTTCACTTTCCGTCTATAGTGCGCCATTAATTATGGTGAGAATATGGTTGCTCGAAGACTGACTTAATCATGGCAGTAGGCCTACTAACTATGACGTTGCTTTTTCTCGCCTGTGTACCTCGTATTGGGTTAGTGTCATGGAAGGGTGGCCCTCCCGCTGGTCTTGCCATTGGACTCGGAAGCTCCGGGTACTCCATCTAGGTGAACACCGCGATACCATTTTGGCCATAGCAGCATCGTACGATCCGCACAAGATCATCCCGACACAAGTCTTGCGGAAGGTGATCCAACAGTATTTGGAATTAAATCTGCGTCCCTGATTCGGTTTCAGCCCATATTCCGGAGCGAATTGGGTCCAGCGTAGCTCTCGCTTAGGGAACCATAACTTCATCCACAGGGTTGCACTCCCCTCGCCGCGGTATATGTATCACAGGATGGGACCTGTTAGCTCGTAGTATTCCAGACAAAAACACTTCATTCCCTTTCACGTGACGATCTGTAGGTGTGCCGTTAGTTTAAGAATGAGGCTGACATGCAAAGAGTAAATCACACGCAGGGGGAATCAGTGGAGACGTTGGCAAACCAGGCAAACGCAAACCCCCAGCCATGATTTTGGGCCATCACTGATCTCGAATCTTATGGCAAACTAGTCATTGATGGGAGGCAGCTTCCGAGCAGTCCAGACCAGGTGATCTACACAACGGTGGATACCTAATCCGGACATCGCATTATTTCCCCGTCTTGGCAAAAGCCAGGATAACGGATCCACCGTCATTGTTTAAATTGCATGTTGTTTGTTACTAAAGGTTTTGTTATTTTAGTCTTAACGTGGTGGCAGAGATAGAGTATAGAAATACAGCGTGCTGATTTGCCTGTACAAATTTGACCCGACAAAGTGTAAGCCAGAGAGGTAAAAGTTTTTTGGAATCCAATTTTTACTGAGAAGAGGAATTCTGTATTGATAATCATCTCGCAAAGTATTATTTAGTCACTTCTCAAGGCATTGTATTATACGTGTGCAAAGGCGGCAGCCCCATCAAAGAATTGGAAGTAGGGGGTATTGATGTCAATCCGGTTGGAACGACTTGATCGTCGTGCAGCATTAACTGCTCAGCCTGTGTCCAAGAGCTTTGAGCAATATCGGAAGAAGAATTAACACCGCTCAGGTATATGCTTTGGGATTCATCTCTCTTTGAATCGATTGTTCTTGACACAGACGAAGAGACCCTGCCCAACTCTTCTAAAATTCTCTTATGTTCTTCCCGTAGAATATGAATCTGATGGTCCACAGTCGACTCCTTAAGGCGTTGTTCCAAATCGACGTTCTTTTGTTTCGACTCGTTCAACTCTGACGTGAGCTTTCGGAGTTGTGCATTGAATCGCACCTTTTCTGCGTTGAACTTGCGCGCAGCATCCGTCGCCTTTTTGAGTTGCGCCGTAAGCTGCCGACGATCTCTGTCGGCCTTTTCAAATATGAACTTGCAGTCTGCGTGCACAAGGTCGGAATAATCTTCTTGGGTGTTTTCATGCGGACGGTTTTCCGGATCGAGGGAAGCGAGTGCCTGTGAATAACGAGCTCAAAGGTCAACACTACTCCTACGCCCTCATAAAAAGCTGCAAAATCATACCACACGTCGCCGCGTTTTTCTCTGGGTTGAGGCACGAAGTGGACTATTGACGGCAGGGGGAGATGGTGAAACTGGTTGGGAAGGTGCCCTGGCCAGCGTGATTGGGATGGCTATGGCGGGAGCCGCTACCGATTGAGTGGTTTTGCCCTCTGGCATGGCAGATAGCAAGAAAGGGACGTAGTAAAGCTCAGCTGAACTAGGGCAGCCAGCAAAAAATTAATGAGTTGTATGCTCAGTTTTCGGCGGCAGGAAGCTCCCAGTTTTCAACCTGCTAGAGTAATTGGAAATGGTTCATTCGTAGAATTGCTTGAAATGCGCGCGCCCCACGCGCGATCGACCGGGTCCACTCCGGGGGTATTTCTGCTTACATCCGAGGTTCGTTTACTTTTACCCCCTGGCGATCAAACAACTCGATTTGGGTGCGTGCATGATTAGCGCCTGGCCTGTGATGTACCTCACCTTCAATATAGATCCAAAAAGAAAAGAGGAGTTGCTCAAGTTACATGACGTATGCGGCCTAAGCTTCGGGATATATCGGACCGGGAAAGAGTGGATGTTCGCGACATGTCCTAGGAATACGTTCTCTTTCTTTATCGGTACCGCCTGGTTTCGGCTAAGCCAGCACATGTTCCGGGAACTAGGAGCTGTGATAGACAGGTGTTCGGACTCTGATTGATATTACGTGAGAGGAGAGTTATGTGGCTTATGGTACTAGTGGACAAGTTGGAAACGCTAGATGAACTTGCTTTTTGAATGATATTTGGGATACACTGCATGCTGGTAGACCCTCACAGGATGGTAAACATGCTATCGTTCACCTACTAGTACATCGACTTTACCTTGCCCATGTAATATCATACGCTATTTATTACTCCTTCTGTTATTTTCTCTGGTGGGTCCCTTCACCACAGTAGCAGGCTAACTAATAGGTCCATTTTGGCCGATACCCGCCAGTCTCGTCAGCGCCCTTTTACCTCAAGCGTTTGTTCTGCGGCTTCATTGTCTTTAACAGCTGCCGATATTTCATAGCCAGTGCCGCGTTCGCTGCCTCGGGCATTGCAATCTTCCGAGAAATAGTTTCTCCCTCGACTGAAAGCTGTGCTTCAGGGCGTACAGAGAACTCAAAGCTTTCTCAGTGGGCTACCATGGAGCTCCTGTCAAGAAGGAGCCGTCAGTGATTTTCAAAATAGTGCGAGAAACGGATGGCAAACCTCTAATGGTAGGGTGGAGACCTAAGAGGACTCATCGGAATGATAGAGTTGGCTGTGTTTAGTTACCGGATTGTCAAAGAATTGTCTCCAGCCGCGGTTGCCCTGCTATGTCTAAAGGTAACCAGGTAACCACCCACGGTCAGCGTTGCGGCAAAAGTTTGAACAGAAAATAGGGTGAACCTCAGTGTTAGAAATTCTCGGTGGGCATTGATGGGCTTTTATATCTTTCGAGGACTGCGCGCACTATTCCGAAACGGCATCTAGTATGTTGAGTCTTCAGCAGAAGGATAATATTGTGGAACAAAAATGGGAGCGCCCCGTATATTAGACACGGTCAAACAGCGGTATGAGGTGCAGGCTATTCAGGTGCTCCAACACGCCCCGTCTGCACCCATACACTCAGCCAGGAAAGGCGGCTCAAGGGCCCAGCGGACACTGTATGAGGCTCAAAAATCATGTGATATGAAGAGAAAAGAATTGGTCGAACTCAGGGTTGAACCTGCACCATGCAAGAGAACTAGCCGGGCTCATAACCTGTTGAACAAAAATGGGGGGATCCTGGATCATGGAGTCGGTCAAATAGCATATGAGGTGCGGGACTATTCAGGTGCACCAACAACCATTTCCAAACAAGTCTTTCTTATGTTACATGTACCCTCACCACCGGATCGTTACGTGGATACTGCAAGAAAATAAAAGATGGCAGAGCTGTCACTTGTACTGCTGTTATGTTGGTCGTCAAGCATTATCTTCAGTGCTCTTTCTCAAGAGTCTCTCCTATCATACCGTCAATATATATAGTTACACCATTCAGTCACAAAAAAGCTTCAAATAACTTGAATCACTCGAATTTCCGCGTGAATTTTCACCACGACTTTCATATCGGTGGAAACGAACAAGCAATGGCTTGAGTTGCTGCGACCATCACTATCATGTGCTGAGTGTGTTGGGGTTTCCATACCTAAAAATGTGAGTTGATGATACTCCCCTCTAATACTTAGTATTAGCGGCTCGTACCCCCGAACAGGTAGGGGCATCTTACACGATTGATACTACTCGTTCGCTTGTTTTTTTTTTCTTTTTTTTACTTTGTCCCTTCGATCTTCACTTATGTACAGTATGTATTATCATTTCTTTCAATTTTTCGCCCTGACTGGCACCCCTGGTCGGATCATCGTCGAAATCCCACAATTCCTCTACTCCACCTCGTTCGCCCCCCTAAAATCTGCAACGTCACCGCATTTTGCCTGTGTTATTTGAGTCAAAGGACAACACACTTCCGGATGGCAAGATCCTGACTTCATTGTTTAAACTTTCCCTCTGTCGACACCATTCATTACGTCCATTCTATATTCCACTTGGTTTCTCCGGTCGCCTTGTTGATCAGAGTCTTCATTTCGCCAGGGTGAACCGCTTCTGAGCGGTACACTGGCTGCTCAAGGGACGTTGTCAAGTACCGAACAACACTATCAGAGGAAAACGTGTCTGGCAGCTCCAACCTCCGCGGATTCGGTTGCTATATCTATGATGAATCGCATACCCGAAGGGCCGCATGTAACCTGCGAACCTCCGTGGCATCATTCTCGCCGTCCGTCCTTCGAAATCCCCCCGCCCAACCCCCGCCGCTACGCCAAAAATTTCCAGATGACTATACTGCCCAACGACCGCCTCTTTATTTCCTAACGCCGTGCATATTGGTTAGCGCCGAGACCTCAACTTCTCCTCACGCCAATTCCTGCCAGCAATGTATGGCTCGCCGCCCGCGGCTTCCCTATAATTTTCGCGCTCACATGGGCTTTCTGCCTTCGGACCAGCCCTAGCGCTGAACATACAAGCTTTTTCGACCCCTACCCTCTGCTCCAAAGTTCGTGGCCGCCTTCCAGAACTAGAGCTGCTGCGCCGCCGTTGATATGATTGTCAAAATCGGGCACGTGGGGCCCGCCAGCGCAAGACACCTAGAGATACTCTGGTTGGCTGAGTTTAACAAGTATTTCTGAAGGAGTAATTGCTGACATTCGAGCTATAGACTTGTAATAGATGCTGACCCAGGAAAGCAAAGTGTGACAAAAAGACACCCGAATTGCACCTACTGCGAAGGAAACACCCCACTGGTCTATACATAGGCACTGCAGTACAATCAAGGCAAGGTCGCAGATATTGTTAAGACACGAACAGAATATTGAGGATCGCCTGGAAAACTGCATGAACGTAAGGCAACAACCCACTTTGGTCAGCAGCTCCACAAGTTGTCTTCCGGCACGAAACCAGCACCGTGGCTCAGTAAAGCCGTTCATGCACGTCTGGCCGTTCCAAAGTCAGTCCTTGATCAGGGCATGCATCTTCAAGCACAGGTGCATACGGCATAAACCGCAACTGCTAATATTCTGGATTCTGCGAGTCTGGATGAGGGTACTACAAAGTATGCGCACAACTGACAGTGGAGCAGCTCCGCGACTCGAACAGCGAGCCCGAGAGTAAGCTCTTGAACCCCGTTGAGCATACCGCTGCAGCCCACAAGCTGTTTATATGGCCCTCAACTAAGAGACTGCTGTTCGCCAATAGGCACGAGCGGGATTACGTCATGCAATTGAAGACGAGGGCAGCATTTTCTGTACCCGACCAAGGCGACATTTCGTAACACCACTGATGGTAGTCAATTAACAACGTATCGCGCCTCAGACGTTACCCAGATCTAATGAAGACAGTGCCAGGCCAAAATCTGTGGCCAAAGTTGACATGTGTAGCCTTCTGAAGCTTGATGCCACTACTGATAAGCGATAATACGAAAGCTACCTTGCCAGCATGTGTAAGAATCACCCGTACTTTGAGCAGGGAAAATGATCGAGCGGAATTTGGGTACATTTATTTGATGCTATTACCGCTTCAGTTCTTCAATCGCCCGGGCAACCTGCAAACACGGAGAGCAACTTGGCCATTTCTGGCCTCAGGGGAGACTTCCAAGTTCGGTTCTAGGAACTCGTACTTCGCACAACTAGATACATGGATGTATACAATTATGAGAGTCTACACCTCGTAAGGGCCAGGGTGCATGTCTGTATAACAAATCCTATTCAAAGAAGCCCGGTCACAAATAATCTACCAAGCCGATCGTCCCAATGTTTTTGATATCGTTAACCCAGCAATCACCCCATCTCCGTAAACAACCTGCTGCAGCTCAAGCGATCCGAGATGGTGTTCACGGGACCTCCATTTGAATTGAAAGGGACATTCGGTCCCTCGATGAGGACGGGTCCCGCCACCACTCGTAGTGGAGTTGTGCCAATCAATTCGAAGCTACAGGGTACCTGCACTCTGCTTTGTTCTTCTTACTACAATACATTTATGTTTGTAATGGAAACTACCTTGTTCAAGCCCTATTCAACTGCACCCGCAAAGCTAGATCTAGTCTGCCTCCAAAGAGGCGATCTGCTCATCGAGCCTTGCAACCATCTGTTCCGTGTCCCTGTGAGATAAAGCTGCGGCCACTGCATTCCGAAGCGACTTAGCAATTTTGGCGTAGTCTGCCCGTCGGCCTCTCCGATGGGTTTGATCTAAAGTTTGGAGACACTGTTCACCGGGGGTTGTTGAATGATTGACCCGGGCTTGGTCCTCAAGTGGTCCTGAAGGTCTCTTGCCACGCGAACAAATCCAGAGACACACTTCAGCACAAGCATCTCGTAATATAGACGGTGCGAGATCAATCAATGGTTTTTCGTCTAAATTCGGACCCCAAGGGTGGTTTTCTTTGATCGCTTTTGCCAAATCAACAGCTCCTAGAGCAACCTTTAAACTCTTGTGCTCCGTACAGAGAGCAATTGCCTCTGTACGGACCGATACGCCTTCTCTAAAGCCGTACCATGCAAACATTCGTCAATTTGCAAATAACATTTGATCTCCAGTGCCCACAAAATCGCACGCTGGAGACGGGCTTCCCTCATTTCATCGATGAGCCAAGGCGACTTTACTGATGGGAAATGGCCAATCCGTTACGTACTGCGCATGTCCAAGGAGGGCCCGCCGAATGAGCACGGGACCAATAACACAGCAGCATTGGGATTGCTCCTGAAGTAGATGAAGCAAATAATCATCGCCCGAATTTATCGCCAGTCCCGCAACTTGTTGAAAGGGCAACCCGACATCTAGACAAGCAGGCTACCCACCCTAAACTTAAGGGTAGTAGTATAAAAATGTCTACATAAACCAAAATTTCGGCAACAACTCTGCTACAATTTCTAAAAATATGGACAGCCCCGACTGTGAGCCGAATGCAAAGACTAGGCACTCACGAAACACAGTGTGTCCGCCATTCGAACACGAAGACAGTTTTTCCATTCATTCTGCCAACGAGCTGGCAGAAAAATTGCTAGTAAGTATGCTTGTAACAGTCCGCAGACCCGTGCTCATTCATTATGATAGTGGGCCGAAGATATATTGGCCCAGGAGCCCCATCCGAAGCCTCATAATGAGCCTTGCGAACCACTGCTTGTAGGGCTAAAGGGACTAGAACAAGCCCACCCCGACGCTCCGCAGCCGTCGACTCAGATATTGGAGTTATATTCGACGCTTTGGGAGTCTTATTCCGCAAAGAAGGCCCATACCCAGACCCTCGAAAGGGAAAACAAGGCGCTTCGTGCAATCAATATCCATTTGTCCCAGGAGAAAGAGGTTTTAGAGCATCGATACACCAACCAGGAAGCCTTGTTGGTCTACTTCGAGCAAGCATTTGAAAGCTTTCGCCTTGGTATCCTTGGTATTCTCAAGGACTGGGAAGGCTGCTCTCCCGGGCCTGTTTTTGAGCATGATTCTGCACAAGCCATTGGCGATTCATGATCGGCCCAGGAGCCTTTCTATCGGGAGGGTTGCTATTGCCGCTGCTCATTAAGTTCTTTAGCTTGCCTACGGCATGTTAATTAGAAGATAATCTAGTCTTTAAAAAATAGTCGCTGCTGCCTTTTTTGGTCACTAAATACTGCGTCGGAAAATAAGACTGACCAGGCGCAAAATTTCGGATAAAAAGCTGTAGCACCACTAAACACCATTGAAAGCCCCTGATACTGCTGTTATCTCCCATCCCCACGCTGTATAAACGATTCCCTCTGCCCCTCATAAAAGAGAGAATCAATCGTTCCCTGAGCTATAACAATAAACTAATGCCATGTCAATACGTCCCCGCGATCATTCAAGCCAATATGTGACGTACGAGCAGCGAGTGAGACAGTGCTATATCTGGGTCAAACAAAAAGAACATAGGTTTGATGTAAAACCAAAATTGCTAGGTTTCATTCGTGTGAACTGCATTCGACATATTAAACTACCTACGTCTTTATCAGAAGACCGCAATTGGCATCTCAATGGACACTACTCTCCGCTGTCAACATGAACCCCAGAAGCGAGATAATTCTCTTTGATGCCTGTTGGCCGTCACAGATTATTCAAAAATTTCCTCCTTTTCCCAAGAGTACCAAAGTACTAGAAACTGAGTTTCTTGCTGGCCGTTACAGTATATGGTTCTTTTTGAGATTGTTTTGACCGGCTTTTTCCTCCCCGGAGATGATGGCTACCGGTCATTAGTGAATGGTTTTATCTTTTATGTCTTCCACATTACATACCTGTAAGCTGCAACAATTTCCTTCTTCCGAAGGTTTGTCGGAAATATAGGAGAGCGTGTCGGTGTCCGGAGCAATGAATGCCCGGTCCGAACTTGTTTCTGACGGGATGTATTCGGATTCATAGTCAGAAAAGGTGACGTCTACGGCATCGGGATCATTGGACTGGAAAGTAGTACCACTGTAGGAGGAATCCGCATCGTTGGTGAGTTGATCCTGCCAATTGGACATTTGTGCTGCTCGGTGATAGAAAATATACAGATTTATAATATTCTTGGAAAACAAAAGCTGTCGTCGCTATGGCCTTGACCTATATATTAATGTAACTTCATGCCAAACCCGATGAATATATGCTGAGGGCGAGCCTACTCCCATCGATTAATTGATATGAGGATCGTCGAATAAATATTCGGTAATTGAGGTCTGCTTTATTGAAGAGGTTCAAGATGCTACCTCTAAACGATGGTCACTTATTCCTTGATTTTTCGTCGCAAGATCTAAAATAATTCAGCCGAGTATTGATGGGTTGGAAAGAAAAGTGAGTTTGGCGATATAATTATAAACTGCTATATATGTCGTTTATTTAAATAATGCATGCTCAATTCTCCCGCTTGAAGTTTCGGTGTTCTATTGGTATAATTTAATACTTACAGCAAAAATTCGTCTTTCAGTGCGCTTGCAGACATATTAACCAGAAGATCAAAACCCTGTACACCAACTGCATAATATGCCATGCTTGCATGGATAGTGATTTCTATTGCCCTTGCCTTTACCACTGGAATAGTTGGTCTTCCATTGAGCATTCCAACGAAGTGTTCTGATTATACTACAGGGTTCGTGCCTAGTAATTCCAACCTCTCCTTTTGAACCGCGGAGAAAGAATACGCTGAATACGGTAAAGAGCTTTTCCATCACCCTTTCAAAACAGAAACATTAAAAAACCACATAGAAGGAATCCAACGATGACCGCTACGGCATGATCAATTTGAAAATTCAGCCTCAACATCGAGAGCCAGGTAATTAATAAGCAGGCGAAACTTGGACAACTGAGGTTAATACTTTCCAGGTTCCAAGTCTAGGCTACATGGACATTTTAGATCCTCGGGAGGAGGAAAACATGTTCATCACTCATCGACTAGATATGTCCGTAGATTTTGAGAACCTCCTTCGTGGCTGGCGTAGTGATTAGGGCTTAAGAGACCTCAAGTTAATTACTCCGGCAAATATGAGTACAGTAGCTTCGATAATTAGGAGTCTGGAAGCGGGGTTCAGACAGTCATTGAAAATCCAGTAAGCACCTTTTAACCATTAGTCATGTATATCGAGCCTAATAGGTCTCATGTAATAGTAACGTCGATCATATTTGCCGCAATAATGTTTAATAGAGGAATATAGTCACTCTCAAATCGGCTTTACCCATACACACTAACAAATTTTTGGCCCTATCGTCAAGGGTTTAACGGGTATAAAATATTGAGCAAGCACATTAAAAAAATAATGCGCTACAGGAAAGGCATTTGTATGGTCCTATGACTTACTGCATCTCGTATAATGGAATTCTACTGTTTGATTGTTGAACTTGAAACCTTGATATTCACTACACTATGTGGCGACATACTACAGATGCCATAAAACTGCAGCCCTCAGCTTGAAGTGGCTTGCTTAATAGATCATCTACGCTAGAACCTTGGCGGCGGGGCCAAGGAAGAGTTATTCAGTGTGTGTTAGTCGTGGCGATACTGTATCGAGAATGACTGTCTAAGGCAGACACAGAGTTGCAAATGACGCTAGAAAAAAGAATTTAGCTCTGCATTGTAAAGCAAAAGCATAATGGGCCACGCTTATCTATCCATGACCTTCAGTTTCAAATCCATAGGGCTGCCCTCAACGGAAGATACGAAAATAAGTTCATGTGTCAGGTGTTTGATGCATAGATGAAAGAAAGTTTGGGATTTAATAGATCATGAGTAAAAGAGTTTTTAGACGAAATGGTCACTCAATAATAAGCCTGCGCACCTTCAGTAGTACGGCCAGCCGTTAGAATGTGAGGCGGGGTTTTTTTTCACGTATTGTGGGTTGCAATGTGCGCTTCTTTGCAGCAGAGAGCACCTCTTATTACATCCTGCAACTTCCCTTGCAAGTCCTCGGTCCCCAATATCTTCAGCTTAATGGGCATATTCTGACCGGCCAATCTTTTGTGTCAATCTTGAGAATTATACAAATGGCACCAGTTATGAGCCGAGTTAAACAAGAACAACTGCGAAAGCGTCGAAACAATCTTCTTCGACGTCACAATGACTTTTGGAGTCTATACGGCATTCGAAGTTGGTTGATTATGGAAATGCCAAACAGAAGGATCTATACATACCATTCTCACCCTGATGTTCCTGCCCCGACCTCGGAAGACATAGTAAGATACGTGGCTAGGTGGAAGGGACTAGGTAATAACTGACCATTACAGAGGACTCGTTCACAGCCTGCGGTTCACAGGACACCTGCAGATTACGTACCTGTTGTTTCGCCTAGCTTGGTGATTCCAAAGCCCCCTGTTGTTAGTTTCCCGGAGCGGCGTAGCGAAATTTGGAACATTTTATACAATGCACAAGGTGTGACTCCGTAAACGAGCAGCAAGTGGCTAGAAGGCCGGGATGAAAGGGTTCTAAAGATGTATGTAAGGTATGAAATGAATACTTTTCTACTCATTGCCTAAAAACTGCTCCTACATTTTGTGAGCTATTTTTGATCCTCGATTCTATTCTCACACTGACCTAAGGGTAACCTAGCCTCGGAAACCAATGAGCCATTCCAAGATTTAGCGGTATATATTCCTGTCGGTCTTATATCACAGAAAATTGGAGATAAACTTAGAAAGGGCAA
Source organism: Penicillium arizonense (assembly GCF_001773325.1). Taxonomy (NCBI): domain Eukaryota; kingdom Fungi; phylum Ascomycota; class Eurotiomycetes; order Eurotiales; family Aspergillaceae; genus Penicillium; species Penicillium arizonense. The sequence goes on along the minus strand of NW_019173324.1, from coordinate 56,748 downwards.
GGCCAGGTTACTAGTGTAGGAACAAAGAGGGAACTCCCCTTCTCTTGTTCATTGTATTGTCTTTCAGAACATATACTTCCTTGCGTTCGTTCCTTAAATCGCTACACACAATGAATGTTATATAATTGATGCTTAGTTCCTTAAAGTTCCTGCACGTGCAAGTACAGAGAGTGCCAGCCTTGTCATAGGGTCATAAAGCGCGAGATGTTTCCCATCGATGTGATACTTTTCGGCGTGCAATGGTAGTGCTCTTCCTTTGATGATATATGGTGAAATAATAAGCCGCGGAACGTGTACCTTGACACTCTACAAAAGTTTCTGGCACAATGTAGACAGTGGCTGGGACGGGCTAGTGAACTCAGCTCCTTGACATGATAGAGATGGATTAGGAGCTCGATTACGCAAAGACCTGAATCATGCCTTAAGGGTATCGCTGTATGAACTATTATAGTGAATTTAATATCAGGAAACACTATCGTAAATCTAGCCCTAACTAAAGAACCAACGGATTGACAATTTTCGTTGAGGAGCTTGCTGGCTGAGGAATTCTCTGGTGAATACTAAAAACCACGTGCAGATTCCCATAGCTCTGACGAGGCTCTAAAGCAAAATACTCTTGAGGTAGGTGAAAAGATGGTTTGGGAGGCTTGACAGATGCTGAAGTTCGTCCTCTTTAATAACCTTCCTCAACTTCCAAAATTTAAATATGGCAAACAGTGCGAGGAACAAGATAAAAGTAACCCCTGTCACAATAAAAGTCATGAAAGCCATGACAGAACAGTCACCGGATTGCGACGTTAGAACATTCACGAGAGTGGTCAATAAACCAGCAGCGGCGTTCATACAAGCTGGCCTGAGATTTTCTTTAGTATCTGTCCGTAATATGCACAAGGGGTCACTCACATGAAAATTCTATTGATCAGCCACGAGTAACTGTGTTTAAATTTAACTGAGAGCCAGCCCAGTAAAACCCCGCCAAAGACTAAGAAAATACAGGCAATTACCAGAAGTGGGGGGTTCTGTATAGTTTTCAGCAAAACCCGTCCAGCGTTGTTTTCCTGTAATTTTTGTTCAACTTGGTCTGAGTTTTCCAAGGATGTGAAAGTGCCCGGGACCACTAGATATCCGGCAAGTAGCACCCAGTTACCAGTACCAGCGCTCAGATTATACTTCCAATCCATTTCCGCTTCTTCTCTAAGCATTTGAGTGTATAATGTGCCCTGATTCACACGTCCACAGTCGCCACATATTTCCTGAAAGCGTTTGCCAAATACCTTGTTAGCTGACTTGTTCTGACTTGGTCGAAGCCAACTTCGGAGTAAAACTCGCGCCCAGTCATACATGGCAAGTATGGTACAATGAAGGAATTATAGGGGGAGAGGGAAAGAATATGTATTCGAAGCCTCCTATAGCGTGCATGGTCCTCAGATGAACGGTAGTTGCCAGCTACAATTAGCAGGCAAAGCTTCTTAGATGATGAATTGAGAGATCGTGTTTGTTCTTTAAGCATTTTTTTCCTTTGCCATACCATCAACTGAGTGAATCTGCACGGGAAAGAAAAACTGCCCCAACAGGACAAAGGCTAATTTTGTGCTGACAGAGACGATAATAAAAAATGTGTTTTTGGTAGCCTCGTTGCGCCAAACCTTGGGTCTATAGCTGTTCAGGCCTCAAGACTTGTGCTCTATGAGAAACCTGTGGGACTCACTTTTTGATATAAAATGGTAAGAAAAAAGAGATGCTCGAACCCCCGTTTGTAAAAGTTCTTTAAAAGGGGGCATCAAAATTTGGATGGTAGATATGTGTATCTGGAGGACTATAACAAAGACTGTGGCATAAAAGGTTACTGATATTACTTGAACCATTAACCGTTAAAGATAATCATCCAAATGGCAGCGTGGCTTGACCTCGTACCAGAAACTACTGGCTGGAGTTTGGTGGACACAGGACGATTGGAAAGACTAGTGGAGGAGTTGGGCCATCCCGAGACCCAATATCCATCTTTAATCTGGTTTGCAGGTAATGGGAACCGGATCAAAGCTCTTCAAGCGTTGTTTCCTCATAACAATATTACCCGGAGGGGACAGACTGGATTGGCCCAACTACATGTCAGCACGGAAACTGCAATTACAGAAAACCCTGTCCTCTTTGCAGAAACCGACTTATTCAATGGTTATGGAGAGCGCAAAACAAATATATCAGATCGGTCAAGGGAGAGGATTCAGCGATACCATATTTCCCAAGAAGGGTCCCGGTCCGCTGCAGACACACGGCGACACGTGATCACCAATGTTCTCTTTGCATTCACACATGTCCTATGCTTTTTCGTAGATACCCCCTCAGAGATGCAAGAAGTTCTTGAAATGCTCGAGAGTCCACATCACAACGTCAAAATTGGCTCTCGTTCGGCACCTAGCTTCACGCGCGTTATCATTGTCCTGACATGCAGTGAAATGCCCGAGGCTCATGGTACCATGGTAAAGGAGCGTTTGCATTTTCCAAATGCAAGTATCCAGCTACCGGTTTCTATACTTGATCTCCGAAATCGCCATATGTTGTCCCTCAAGGCAGCTTTCGAGCCCTTGCGATGTGTCCTTCTCGATCAAGTCCAGATTTCCCGCACAGAGCTGATTGAGCAGGGCTTATCGTTCTCAGGCCTGCAACTATGTACTCTCTGGAACCGAACAATTGAGCTTAAAATGGGAAGCCCAGAGAATTCAGCCTTGAATTGCCTAAAGGTCGCCCGCGAAAGCCACAAAATGAACTTTGTTACCATGGAACACTTGGTGCGCTTCCTAAGTCATGCAAAAGATTTGGGTTGCGCTACCGAAGATACCCATGCCTTTGTTGCCTCCGCATTGTTCATGAACGCGTACCCCCCTGGGATGCATTGTAAGTACGCATTTTCGGTTTCCATGATATCGCTGACAATACGGTGGTCAAGGCTTCCGCCACGAGGACATCTTCGAGCACCTTTACAACGATCAATGTCGGAAAGCGTGGAATATACATACGGGCCTCGATCCGACAGAGGACTGCAACTTAGTCTTAGCCCATATGGGTCGGTTTTCTCGTGAAATGAGCCCCACTCGATCTTCTGCAAGCATCAGAAGAACTGCGTTACACGAATTCTATAACAAATGGAAAGGCCTTTACTCAACAAATTCTTGTTTTCTATGTCTGTGTCGGTCGCCCGAGCACATGCTCCCCTGTCATCATGCAATCTGTGATACCTGTGTGGTTATATTCGGATTGCCAAGTAAAACCGCAGAATACCATTTTGACATTCGCCATTGTCCTGTATGCAGTGAAAGTTTCCAGCTAGTCATTCGACAGCTCCCTCCCACCAAATCCCCTGTTGTCTTCAGCCTAGATGGCGGTGGAGTTCGAGGTATTATTCAGTTGGGCTTACTACAATCACTGGAAAAAAGACTGGGCAATGAAATATTGCTCTCACAAATAGTGGATCTTTTCACATGTACAAGTGCTGGTATGTGTTGCTTGTTCATTTCCACATTGGCTGATAGAGTTTCACGAAGGCCTCTATGTGCTAATATGTGGGACCTCAGGGGCACTGAACGGCATGGATATGGTTTTCAACGAATCTACGGCCGAGCAAAGTTTTCAGAAATTTCCTGAATTTGCGCGAAAGGTTTTTAAATCTAGGTCTAATCCACTTCAGGGAATAGCAAGCACCAAATGCACGAAATGGCTGAAGTACTTTTTGGGTTTCTTGGCAGATAGCCAATATGATGGGAAAAACCTAGATAACGTGCTGAAAGACGGATTGAGTTCAAACCGCCGCCTGTTTGATTTTGGTTCAACTTCTGGCTCGAGCAGCCGGATTGCTATCATTGCAAGTCGAACATCTGACGGAAAAGCATGCGTCATGGCAAACTATCGTGGTGTTGGTCCTCGTCCCGTCGAAGGAGCATATCTGTTCCTCAGGCCACAGGACCAAAGCCAAGACCCGTTCCTTTGGGAAGCGTAAGATTCCATGTCCTTTTATGTCAAGCTGCTTTCCATTGTTAATATTTACGTCACTGCCCTCTTTCTTCTCCTTTACTGGTTGAATTGATACCTGACAGTATGCAGTGCTCGATGTAGCGTCGCGGCACCGTGGTGAGTTATTTTATTGAACACGAGATACCGTTGTTAATCATAGGCTAGGTTTTTTAGAACAAAAACGCTCCCTGGATTTGGTCCTCTACAAGATGGCGGTGTACGCGCAAATAACCCCGTATCGATCGCCTTGAAGGAATCCGCTGTTATCTGGCCGGCAGCGAGACGACATGACCTTCTCATCTCGGTAGGTACAGGATTCACAACTCCGAAGAAAGGAAACGGCGACTGCTCTACTGGTAATATCTTCAAAGACGGGGCTGTCCCTCGCCTCTTCAGAGCAGCCATGTCCTCCCCTTCCATGGATGGAGAACAGGGGTTCTTCGAGGCGCTGAATTATATATCCGATCACATGCGAGAAGATATTCATCGGCTAAACCATCCTGTCACTTGTTCTCTCCCCAGGCTAGACGACGTGGACGTATTGGGAGAGTTGGAAACATCGACATACATTGTGCCTGACGATATAGTCCGCGCTGTTTTAGTTACTGGCTGTTTCTTTTTCGAATTGGACCAAACACCAGTATCTAGAAACGGGTCGTATCTTTGTCAAGGTTCAGTTCTTTGCAGAAGCTCACAGCCAAGGATTTTACTGAAACAAGTTGTTGGAGAATTTCCAGGGGGCCAATTTCAGACTGCCCGTGGACATCCTCTTGGCCTTCTGGAGGAAGATGACGGTTGCTATGACTGCGGTTATTACCGCAAGAAAGTCGCATTCCTTGTCAAAAGCCTGGAAGAAGTGATCACAATTGAAGTTGTTAGTTCCTCGTCCCGGCGGAAGATCGGTGGTTTCCCAAGGTGCGTGCAAGAGATGCTCGATGATCAACAGGCATTTGCGCGCTTTGGTCGTCCAGATCACTCAATATCTCCTTGGCCCCCGCGAAGGAAGTGTTTCTGCGTCCGCGGGACCCGAAGATTGGTCCAATTTATAGAACCCCCTTTGAGCAAGAAAAAGCGCCGGCTGTAATCGCACACTGGCAACTACAATACACGCTTAAACTCCAATAATATGTGATCCTATAATTGAGTGTAAAAGTATACTAAGTAAAGGAGCATTGCTAAAAGTCATCCGTTACTTAAATCAGTAGATTCTTAATCGAAAGCACCAACACCAACCACTATAGAAGGTAAAACCTTGGCTCAGTATGAGAATTACGTTTAATAACACAAATAACTACAGGAGTTATATTCGCAATGCACTATAAGCTCGGGCATTGAAAGCATCTAATTCAGTGGAACCCAATTATGAGAAATTCAAGGAAGTCCTGACTGTTACGTCATTTACACGCTAACGCAGCTTTGGAGAGGAGTCATGCGACATCTATGGCTTAGAAGCGCCCCAGATCATAGGGTGCGGCAAGGGACAGAAGTCCTAAAACTATTCTTCAATATTCTCACAATATCCCACGCTATTTTAATCCAGCAAGTGCATATCGAGATTCTTGCTGTCAATACAAGATCTTGTTTGAGACGTGCTTTAGGAGGGGCGTAAATCGCTTGTCGATATGACGGGTTGCGGCAAAGAAAGTAAAAAAAATATTTAAAGAAAGAAAATGAGGTCGCAGGATCTATGAATCCACCGAAAAGCGCGAAATTTCCCTGTGGTCCGAATGACCGGCGAAGGAAGTATTACGAACTTCCAGGTTTTCAGAGTTTTGCGCGATCCACATGGTGCGTTTTCTGGAGTCCCTAAACCGCCGATAGCATGGCCGGTGGAGAACTAAAATGGCACAGAAAACTATACCAGCTCCAGAAACACTTCCAAGTACAATACCCAGACTTCTTTTCTCAATAAAATGGGACCCCTTACTTCGGGACATTGTCAAGTCATCTTCGTTCGAGGGCTTTGCATCAGATTTGGACGATGTAGTAGATATCCCCGTTGTGGAGGCCTGTGTAGATGCTAAATTTGAAATTTCTTCATGACTCCTTGAGCTTGAGGTATATGCGGCAAACGTCCTAGACGAGTCGTATAAAACCGATGTTTTACCTTCCTGCTGTATGTATTCTACGAAACCCGAAGTCCGTGATGTACTGTAAGTCTTTTCTGTATGATAAATAGGAATCATACCAGGTATACCTGTGCTTGCCTGGCGTAGAGAGCTTTCAGGTGCTTTTGGAAGGCGCGAAATCTCATCCGAAACAGCCCACGTAGGTGAGCTATCTAGCAGGTAATTATGGGTCAAAGTTGTAGGCTTATCCAGTATTGACTGCGTTGAAACGATGACCGTACCTGTTCTCAATTGCATTTTTTCTGGTGGTAAAGCGTTTGAAGCTCTTGAAGTTGTCAAAGTGTACTCATTGGAGACAGGAGACATATCGGTCAATTCGGCTACTTCTCTGCTCATTGACGGTAGTATCGACGGGTATCTCATGAGCCCTTCTGATAAAGGCAGACTGATTTTGGCGGATTGTGGGGTAGGCAGTTGTAATTTAATTTTCCTCCCGTCTACCGCTCCATCCTCTCGGAGGGCTTCGGTAGAGATGATCGATGGAAACGTTGTCGATGGATCATTGGCAGAACTCATAGTCAGTATTACACTATATTCGGTGCCGGAGTAAGTGAAAGGAGCAGCTATTGATGTGTACGTCGGATCGAATGCTTCTTTCAAAGGTGTTGAGACTTTCTGAATAACCGTCGGGCCAGGGTAAGAAATTTCAGCGGAAAGGTCAAGCGTGGTCGTTGGAATATTGAAGTTAGACGTCAAATTTCCAATTTGGCCCATTTTCTGTGCTTCCAGTGTCCATGGTCCAGTTGGTAACAATGTCTCGAGGCATGTAGTAAGACTAGAATTCAATATGTGACCGCTTAGACGATGTTAGCAAATTATGTGATATGCGCTAATGGTTACGTGGACAAACATTACCGAAGACATTGCGAGATAGTAGTAAACATATTAAGAGACACTTGGGGCCGCTGAAATATTAACAATCAACGGCAAAGTAAAAAGGAAAGGGAAAGAAAACCGATTTGGTTTGTCTTCGAATCAGAATACGGAGAACACGCCATCTAGCTGTGAAACTAGAAATTGTCAACAAGGAAGGCATAGTCAACAGCCGAAATACGCATTAAAAGAGCGGAAATATCCTTTATTCTTTGAGGAACAATTTTTTAATTTTCCACCATTTTCTGCGGGACTGGAGTCCTCTATGATTTACTACATAGGGGCCCGAGAATGCAAAGTCCACTATAAAAATGCAGGGCCTTTTTTCATTGAGCGATTTCATTCATTCTTGAAACCCAACCAAAACCAAAAACAAAGAAAAAAGAAAAGGAAAGGAGAGGAAAAGAAAAACAGACCGTGGAATATGGATCTATCGTTGCATCTAGGCAAACTAGTTGCCTCAACATCGTTTCGCCTTTAATATATTAACAGGTGGTAGTGCATTAATTAGGTGAAGGGGATCGTCATATTCATACAGTATAGAGCAGTCTTCTTCTTCTTCTCACAATGATGATGATGAATTCATTTGCTCGATGTAGCTCGCTCTAGATGTTTGCTGTTATGCGGGTTCGCTATCAGGCCTGCCGACAACTGGGAAGCTAAATACGCGGAATACTTCGCGTCTTTCCCTTGATACCGGGTGAAAGGTGAGGTGCCCTTCTGCAGTGGAATTGTTGAAGGTCATTTATTGAACAGACTTGGGTGGGCAGATTGCCGTTTGGTCAAAAACGTCCCAGATTGGTGAACTACCAACCTTGATAGCAACTTAAACTTATCGCCCTAGGGGGTGGGAGCAAATGTATGAATGTGCTGGTTTTGAAGAATGAATAGGGATAAGCAGGCCAAGGCCATTAAGTATTGGCGGGGAGAGTGAAATGGTACATTCGACAAAATGAACAATTTTCCCGGCCTGGGTTTGGAGTGAACAGGCGTGTATTTGCTTATATACTGTACATATCAAAATATATTGAACAACATAATATTAAGAATCGCGGATTTTATACAATGCATTGCCACAGACTTGGTATCGATGTACAAGATCATTGGAAAATAGGAGGGAGACAGAGGTACGAGTCACTGTACCACTATGCATTTCCATGACCTGATACATTAGCTCAAATATCACAGCAATATGTCAGTTTAACTCACTGGTATAAATGGCTTGAGCGGTAAGATTCGATACTTTAGCTCGTTATTCCTTTATATAGTGCAGGCTTTGTGCAAAAATTATTAATGCCACTTCCTTTTTGTCGGTTGGGGGCTCATCTCAAGAGCGTGATGGAAGATATTCTGGTAGACCTCAGTGAGGATGCGGGCATCGGCGCGAAGGGTGGGAGAGATGTTTTCGCTTTGCGTGAGGAAGCCGACTGTGCGTCTGAGAAGGCGCTCAAGGAGCTCTGCGTCGACGAGCTCGTGCAGGCTGGACATGTAGGTGGCCGACAGAACGAGCATGTTGCCGAACTGCCTGTACAAGGAAAAGGATATTAGTATTGTCTTCCAATTCTGCGATTTTACTCATTGATCTGGTTCCTTACGCATGTGCTGTACCGAAGATGTTGGTAACCACCAACCGATGTCCGCCTACACCATCAAAAGCCTCCGTACTCTGGATGGCAGAGTCAATGCAGATCTTGCAGGCCATGCGAAGCTTCTTTGGAAGCTCGCATAATTGGACCTTGGGAGAAGTCCAGCCATGGGCGACTGACGCGGCTGACGTGGAATATGTGCCGCTAGACATGGGCATCATGTTTGCAGCGATGTTGTTGCTTTGGTGCATCATTGAGGACATTTCTTGCGTCGAGGTAGATGATTCCATTGAGGTGTGGCCAAATGGGCCGACGCGGGCCCCGGTATGACCGTGGTGTAGGGCGTGGTAGAGAAGAGGTCGATGGATGATGTACTGGGCACCATAATACTTGGCGCGCATGCGAGCAGCATTGATTTCGTCTGCTGGCTCATCGGAATCTTTCCACTTCATGCTGTCAGGCAAGCTTGTGCGCCAGAGCTCAAGGTTCATGCTCAGGGCATCTTGGACAGTTGATGACCATCGTGTTTGTCCTTGATTTTCTACCTTGTAAAGAAAGGTGTGGACACGATTAAGGAGTTTGTGCAGGTGAAGTTGAGCCAAGTAGTACAGTATCATCTTAGGTGCGGGTGCGCTGGGATCGTCTGGGAGATGAGTGATTGTGAATTTTCCTTTCGGAAGACCCATCCGACCCTCATAACGCGAGATGCCACTCGCTGGAACATCAAGCTCCGTGAGCAGGTCACTCTCCAGCTGCAAGCAGGTCCAGTAGGCGAACTTATAAAGGTCCTTCACTGGTCCCTCCTCGAGTCTCTCATACCGCTTTGATCCCACAAGTACCTAACAAGCCCTTGAGGCCTGGGAGATCCAACTGTGGCTCTGTAAAGGATGGACTAATTGGCCAGCGTAAAGTCCAGCGAGCAACCCCGTCTGAACATGTTCTAAATCGTTACCACCTTGCAGAAGGCCTAATATCGCGGTAGCGTAACCATAAAGAGCCAGACCAGGAATGACCTGATGATTCCTCGTATTCCCTTGTTCATCACGCGTGGTTGACACACATCGTCTTGATAGATTTCCTTGAGTTTCACCTAACGTGGCTGGAAAAGGCTGGCTAGTAGGTTGCATTGGCGGCACATACGGAGAATGCGAATGCGACATTTGGATAACTGCGGCGGGATTTGCGAGCGAGAGCACATGATTGGCGGTATACACCCCGTTCGGGGGGAGTGGCGACAAGGAACCAGGTATGGGCTGGCTGCGATAATCAATTCTGTGACCCATGATAGGCCCAGGAAGAGGAGCAGGAACTTCGCAAATCGCACCAAGGGCAAGACACAGCATGATCATGGCATTTCCTATATTTTTTCCGACGCGTGGCCGCGGCGGGTTAGAGACAGTCTCCACGGACTCGCCTGGCGCACCCAATTTCTCCTTGGAACGTTTCTGTTTCGCTGGCGGCAGGCCATCATGAGCTGATCGCATGTCATCTGTGGCGGAGCTCGTAGAGGAACTGGGGCGGCAATAGCATCTAATGAACGTATCGACCTTCATATTGAGTTCGTCCTGCTCAAGGAGCGGGTGGAGATTGAACATGTTGGCGAGATAGCTTTCATAGTAACGCTGAGCAGTTGCAGCGTCCAGCTTCAGCTTACCAAACTTGTCTACCTCGACGTCGGAATCTGGCCCCGCGCCATCTCCATCGGGTCGGACACCGTCGAAGCCGCCATACCTTGGTAATTGGCTGCCATCAGCAGTGTACGAGATCTCACCTTGACCATATATACTGATAAGACCACGCTCTTCTTCCAATCGCATCACATAATCCTCGTCATACCCCTTCGGGGATAGCAGTTTCTTGATCGCGGGCCACATCAATAGCTTGTGAGCGGCTATATTGTGATCCACGGGAATGGAATACTCTCCCTCGGCCTCGGTCGTCGAGTCATCGTACATCGGCTCCGCGGGTCCCAGCTGTTGACCATATTCAAAAGTCTCCACATCCTGGCCCACGGGATCCAGGATACTAGTCCCTGCGGTATGGGTCTGTGATACCTCTTTTAGAGGCGGGTCATGATCGAAGGCGGGTGTTGGGACGAGAGAATGTTCCTCAATGGCTTGAATGGGCCGCGCTGATTTATTGCCCTGAAACAAGTTTTGCAGCACTAACTTATGATTCTGCTGGATCGCATACAGTTCCGATATTTGAATATCCAGACGGTCTTTCGTCTGCAAGAAGCGATCCAATACTAGCTGGGTAGCCTTATCTGGCTTTTGAGGTGACGGCGATTTGTAAACACAGGTAAGGCCGTTCTTCTTGCACTGGCTGCAATTCGGTTGTCCCTCATCACACTTTGCTTTCTTAGCTCGACATTGATGACAAGCCTATTGCTCGGATGTCAGCCAATACTCATCCGAAGTATGTTGGTTTCATATGAGCTATGTACTAACCTGCTGGGCTCTAACAGTCTTGAGCTGGCGCGATCCATATATTTGATACTGGTAAAATGCCGGATCGTACCGGCCTGGCGGCGTGGCAGCAGCCATTTGGTGAAGGGGTGCCGTGGACTGTGAAGCTGGAGGCAGAGGGCCCGAGAAAAGCGTATACTCAGCGCTATTGATCTGATTTGTGGGCAAATAGCCCATGCGAGTACGATCGTCTGGGGAGGCTTCACGCGGCGCGACATTCATGGGCGGGCGAAAGTTGGGGTGAGGGAAATTTGGATATTGGGGGAAATGCACGGGCGCCTGGGGGAGCAGGCCATTGAAACGACCATACAGGCCCTCCTGTGTCAATTCTGGTAGCTCATGGTGGGGTAAATCGGGGTATATTCGAGTCGATAGAGGGCGGAGGTAGTCGGGCGGGTGGCTGTCAAAGGGCGGAGGGTGTGGAGGACGCCATGAGGGTTCGTCGGTTGCGTGCGGGATCGGGAGCGCATCCCGCCCTTCGGGGGGAGGTATGCGGTTCATGGTAAATAGACGGATGGCCCGAGTATACAGAGTTTGGAGCCGCCAGGTGCATTTGGCCTCTCGCAGTGTTAGTCCATTAATTGATACTGTCTATGGGAGAGCAATATACCGTCAGAAGCGGCTTGGCTTGGTAAATCGGCACTCAAACCAACATGGGGATTGGAGAAATCGGAAAGTACCGGCGTAATAGGGGAAAAAGGATGGAGGATCAATCACGGCCGATCTGATGTCTGGAGGCGCGATTGAAATCGGGATCGCGTCGTTAAAAAGTGTGTTACTCCTGCGAATCAAATAACGGGCCTCAGGCTCCGATCTATCCCAGGTCTGTACGTGACTTCGGTGAAAATCCAAACTCAAAAGTGCGGTTGTGCTTAGCACAACCAACTTGCTTGAATCGCTTATTATGGTTGGTTGGGGAGCGAAGTGTATATTCCGCGAGATCCACTTGGCCACATCACAGTAGCTCTTGATCATTTTATGGCCAGCCCTCCTTTATCGACGCTAATCGTCCATTTATCACACAGTTCCCCGTGTTTCCAGAGTATAAATCGCGGATCTGGGCAAATAATCTGTTCGACGAGGCCAATGCGCTTTGTTTTTGGACGCGAGCCAAGAAGTAACAGCACCTGACAGACCATCTTCGGTACCTGTCCCCCCACATCAGCTTTCGCATCGCAGGGCTGGAAACGTCTCATGAGCTGTTGAATGAACCCGAAGAACGGTACCGACGAATGCAACTCGCCATATTTTGCGAGCTGTTTGCCGCGAAATGAGAGACGACCGTTCCGCCAATCGCGTTAATTTGTTGATATGAGGGTCAAAAACACGGTACAATGGCTTATCCAGCCATGCCGTCAAGATGATCCTTGTTATCCACACCGCGCCATTGACTTTCAAGAGATAGGAGGGAGAAAAGCAGGAGAGGAGAAGACAACGTTACGGAATATCGTGTAAACGATCTCCATTTGTTCTAAGCAATACAAGATAGCCACACTGGAAATCGCCCACACATAGTTACAGCCGCCTCGGTGCGAAATAAGATAGGCTCAGTTTGGGCCTTCCTTTCGATGATACTACGTATTCTTAAACAAGGGTATGTGCGAGGCATGCGCCACTAATAATGTCCAAATGAAGTATGAAGACGGAAACAGCTACAAAACAGGCAATATACCCATCAACCGGGGCTTCCAACTCAGAACTACATTCTCACTCCCTCTCAGTCTTGATAACAGCCTTCTGACCAGACGCCGTCGGCGAAACTTCACCAGGGAACGGCTTCCGTGCCCAACACGACGACTAAGACTAATTAGCGACACCACAACAGAAAAAGGAAAAGAACTTACGCGCGCTCATATATATGATAGCGAGGATTCTTCAGCTCGGCCCTCAGCTTAGCAACAAACAATAACCTCATCTTGAGACCAGGGTGCGGGGCACCAAACTTCGTAAGCAACGACATGCCCGGCTCAATACTACTGTTTTATGATGATTTCATGCTTCCTTTAGTCGGAACTATCAGCTAAGCCAATCTCATCTACCAATGTTAATTCCTTGTATTCGACCATCTTTAGAGTGAGACACTCCAGAATATGTCAACGGGGTTAGACTCGGACATGGACAGAGCACATGGTCTTTTGCGCGACTCTTGGAGATTCAAATTTATATGAAAGATTGTGGTGAGTATGAGTTGAAATTTCTATGGGTATCTACCTGCTCTGTTGCTTCTATATCACTTCGAGGTGCTATTGATGATTCCTGCATCATTCTAAGAACAAACATGGTGGACAAGCTTGTCAGATGGCAATTATCTTCTTTCCTTCAAAGCCTTTCAGTTTGTTTCTCATTTTGCTAGTTCGTAATGATGGATGGCATCGATCCGCTAGAGGTGGCTAGCTTTTTCAAAAGAAAATATTCATGCTAACTGTTAGTTGACGTAGTTCATCCACTTCCAGTTCGCCAAAGGATCCAGCGTGATTAATCCATAATTTGCAAGAGAGAAAAGTAGAAATAGTGGATTTGATCAATTGCTAAAAGAATCGGCAAGCAGCTACATCCTTCGTTTCACACGAAAGCTAGGAAGACAGCAGCACCTGTCTCACGGCTGGTATATATATCAAGATCATTACCAGCCACTATCCCCCCCAAACACCCCCCCCCCCAAGAAAAGCCAATTTTTCACCCGTGACTACCTTTGCAATAACTTCGACGCCCTTTGTTCAGCTATTGAGGGCAACATGTCACAGCACGACTATATATCACCAGTTCCGAGATATCCCACATTCCACTTCCCTTGGCCATCCGGGGACGATGTTTGTGGCCTTGACCAAGAAATCCGGCTTGAGAAAGAGCAAAAGGAGAGAGAGTATCCCGACATTTTGTTTACAAAAACGAAAATCCTTGCTTCTGGTCATATGTTTTCAACAAATCCGGCGCCAATGACAATCGCGATGCAACTTCTTCACGACAGTTGGATTATTTTCAAGGAACTTAAGCTTGAAGACTGGATTAACTATGTCATGGGGATGCCATCCGTGGCTATCGGTTTATTCGAATCCTACCACAAGGAAATGGGACTCTCCCTTTTCTCTTTACTGCAACAATCACCTTGCGTTGTCGAGACATTCCGGGAAGTGACAAAGGTATCTGGCGTCACCCTATAACCGCAAGACTTTATTGCTCATCCCTGATTTGCTGCAGATCGTCAAACAAATTGACCGTTTTCTATATTCCACACTCTCACACGCGCTCATAGAATTTGAAAACAAACGCCCTTATCACAACTTGCCTATGGAAGCTGGCGTTATTGCTGGTCCTCTTAAGGTTTTGCTTGATCAACCGGATAGATATATTATTCGACGACTCAAAGTTCTTGAAGCCCGCTACACACGATATAAGATTGGCCCCGATATAGCAAGAGGCCGCGCCTTTGATGTCAGAACCGATTTCTTCACGGCAGTGAGCGAACAAACAGCCGCCACCATGGCTTGGAAGATGACTCAAGATGTGCTGAGAGTGTTTGATAACCTTAACATCAATGAAATATTGCTCGATGGCGACCATCTACGCCACTTGGCCGAAAAGTGGGATCAGTTAAGTCATGACACGGAGGAGATTGCAACCGCGGGAGGTCTGGACGGGAAGCTCCGAAATATTGCTAGGGTAAGGGTTTACGGTTATCATTTTCTTTCTTCAGCTAGCAGAAGCTCACCGAAGCCAGGAACTTTGCAAGTTGAGGAATCATTTCTGTCTGTGTGCCGTTTTGAATGGAATGGCGCAAGCACAACTTCAGGTGGAGAGCAACTTGACTGGTTTCACCGATGCGCACGAGAATTATCGTCAATATCGGGCTCAGCTACATACCGACCCTTCACTTCCGTTCATATACCCTTTCATCATCGAACTGAGAAGGGGACATCATGAAGTCTTGAAAAAGATTTTCAGTTTCCTATTGTACAACCAATTTGTACGCGGGTTCCAGGAAGCTACCATTGCTGACGAGACTGATCTTTACGCATCCTCGAACACTCTATATGCAATGAGGTCCGACCTTGAAAGTAGGACGCTTTGAACGCACTCTGATTTCATCTAACCTGTTTAGGTAATACCATGCAAAAAATAGATTAGAAACTACCATACAACACTCTGGCACTAGCAAACTTCACCTATTTAAAAGGGTCTATAACAGTGAAAATTGTGCAATTATGTATAACTCACACACGCGGTATGGCCTCTCAATGATAAGCTAGAGTATAGGGCGGCCCTTTATCCTTTCATGTCCTGATACACTCTACCGCAGATGCAATTTCCATTGAAACTCCGAAGTTTCTGAGCCTCGCCAAGGTCTGCCATGAACCAGCCGTTGTGTTGGTGCTGCCGTCATGGCCCACGGCTTTGAAACAGCTGTAATGCTTCGGCCAAATCCGAGACAGCTTCCGCTATCTTGGTCTGCGACGCACTGTCTGTCTTAGCTGTTCGCCTTTCTCCCCGTCCTCCCAACTGGGTGGATATTCTACTAAACGCGTCTCATTCGTAAGACGTGTAGTAGTTCTCTCGGCTCCGATCAATCCAATAGAACGTGGGTTACATTTTTCTGCTCACCACAGACCCATAGGCCGTCCTCACAGAATCGAAAGGCCTTCGCGTATGTTGTATCCAGCAGTATCCGGTTTGCAATTGCTTTAGAGCGTAAGCTCAATTCATTGGCAGAGATCTATAGAGCCGGCTCGTGTATTTCGCGGGCAGTGTGTTGTTGATCTGACGCAGGTCGTCGCGGTGTTGGACTCTTTCCATTCTGTCTCCCATTTAGCGTGTATCCCTTTCCTGGTGCGTCGGTGTATAAAATAAATATGCCAACAATTGAATACACCTTCATTAGGTCCAATGTTAGATTAATTGAGTATCCATCTGCACTTGCCTATTTGCACCTGACCGAGGTTTGCGGGGCTCTATAATGGGAATGGGAACGCCCGATCTTACCGTAGCATCTTGCTGTTTGTAATTCACAAATACATCAATAGTCTGCAGAGCCTTCACTTGAGTTATAGTAGTGACTTTCAAGTGATCGGAGGAAATAGACTTGAGCATAATATTACGAGCTGGCTGTACTGGATATTGATGCGTTTTTTTTTTACGATTTTTACTTGTCATTTTATATTTCTCACTTAACTTACCTGACAATACTTATGTTTTCGATGACTGAACCTCTCAGTGGTGATGGCTTTTAGGAACTCTTTTTGCTCTACGCTAACAAGGCAGTTTGCAAAACAAGATCAAACTTTTTGCTCCTTGACCCTTTTGGGAGAAATAAAAGAAAATATATTCATTTATGACAGCCAATAGCAATAGGACTGGGCCCCATCCCTTTTCGTATTTTTCAAGCTGATCTTGAAATCCATTTATTTGCCACAAAGACTCCTATCTTCAATAAATCCAAGGTTTTCTCGTTCATCAGTTTTTCTTTAAGTTCTCCAGGAACAAGATTAACTGCCGTCGGAAGGGCACGAATCATACGATCGTATTTGGGGTGTGTAGTCGCTATCACATGTAGCAAGGCTTCTCCGTCGCTGAATAGATCACTGCGAGCTTTGAGGTGATTTCTGAGGAGGGGCAACTCAGCTTTACAAAGCTCCCCAGTCCTCTTTAGGGCGCCTCGGTAAGTAATTGGACCCAGTTTCATCGCCTTTGACAAGGCCTTGTGTTTGAACGAGGCTGATAGAACAGAGTGGCTGGCTTTGGAGCTGTATTGACCAAATGGGGACTTTCGCACTCTGCTTAGCTTGCATAATTTTTCCGCGCTCCTCCCAATGGTGCGGTGTAGTGCTGATCCATTTTCTCTTCTAGAGCGAGCGGGCCGCTCAGTCTTGCACCCGGGAGATTTCGTTTTGAGGTTATTTTGCTTTGATAAGTTGCTAGCTTCGAGTGGGATCTCAGGTTCGTTACTATTTGTCTCTTTGAGCGGTTCAAGTGAAGTAGGCAAACCACAGGACGTCAGAGATACTTCAGTTGGCGCAACAGAGGGCAAAAGCATTGATGCTGAATGGTCTTTTTTTGGTAGAACCAGACCCATGACCTGGATACCAGGTTGTCTCTCAGCTGCAGAGGTCGCTTCCCTCAGATCTGCTTCCCAGGAAAGGCTTGGAGGAAAAGAACTCAAAATGGGGAATGAAAATTTACTTAGCACCTTATATAGTCGTTTGGAAATGGGATCAGATCTGATTATCGAATCAAAGCTCAGTCTTGTCCGACAAGAAAATGAGTCGTGCTGACGAGATCCTCACAAACTTGTTCACCAAATAATTGTGGGCATCCAGTAATCCCAATCGCGGAAGCAAAGTAATTTCCTTGCCGAATTAGGTCCAAGGTTAGAGACTTTAGAATTGTACCTCGCTTTTCACCCGGCTCCATGGAATATATGAAGGTCATGTTGCAAGCGGTTGAGACGAAAAAAGAATGTTGTGCTCACGGTTAGGTCCGACCTTCCCTGCAGTATTTCTTGTTTAACCGGCATGTATAAGTCAATTCTTGAGGGACCGATCATTGGCGGCACTTCTCTTGAGGTTTCATCGCATTTTCTGATACTGCAGTAGTAGTAGTAGTATATTTCATTTACCATGAGCCCTCGCAAAGTTGGATCCCAGGTTACGTGATGTATAGGGTCTGTAGGATTGGCTGCCTGTTAGGCTGCCACTCTGCTAGGCAGAAGGGAGATGAGTTGCCGCGACTATAAGTAGCTGTATCTCCTCCCATAGACTGAATATGATCATCACACTTGTACTCAATTCAAGGTCCCAACTTCGGCGAGGGGTCGGGTTAAATGAAATCATCCATCCATCTATCCTGTATCGACGTCTCAACTTCTGGGACAACTTGAGCGTATACTATAGGGGATCAGCAAAATGATTGAGGTACTAATTTGATGTCTAGGTCAGCGGAATAAATAGGCGATTAATGGCGGCGGGAAAGGAGCGATAATGTGTCCATACTACTAATATACAGCGATTTCGACAACCGTTTACCCCTCTGACACCCACACTTCGTTTCTCGGCCCGTATGCGAGACAGCGGCAAGCCAGGTAGCTCGTAATTTACTGTAAAGTAACTTATAAGTTGTCAATACCTTATCACTTGTCCCAAAAAGGATTCAGCTTGTTTCGGATACGGCCCGACAAACAAAGTGTGAGTGTCTGGAGGGTAAACTGTTTTCGAAAATGGCTGTAGCAAAGGCACTAGCTAGGAACGCGCGTGCGTAGAAATACATTAAGCTGTCAGTCAAATATTAGCGGACTCGCCAGGTCCACCGGTGTAATTGTCCGGCTCGCAGCTGCGTTAGTAAGTACGCTCGATTTCTAGGCAGAGATCCGTAGAGCCGTCGTGTGTGCTTGGTCGGCAGTGTGTGGTCGATCTGACGTAGATGGGCGCCGGAGGAAATTGTCTTTAGTGTGGTCTAGCACGTTGCGTTTAACAGGGGATGAAGCCATGAATTCGGCTTTGTGCTTGCAATCGAGCGGGCACGAACCCTTGAGTTTTGTGCCATGCGCCAGATGAAGACTGTACTAAGTGAGGTGCGCTCACCGCACGGATATCAAGGCGCTCAACTAATAACTCTCTTGGAATATAATGCGCCAGGATCGTGAGCTTCCGGGGCACAAACCTGCGGTGCTGGGCCCGGTGAGAATAATTACACCATCATATTGTGCTAAGATTACAAATGGACAGGGAAAATACTCAATATTGAGACATATGGGGGCTGAGTGTAGAGCAGAAGCCATAAAGAGAAGCTGATATATTTTCCTAGCCTTATGGTTCTTGAATACGACATCTGAGGATTTTGTTTTCGCTATCTACAACAGATTTTAAGCAAAGATGTGCAAGCCACAATGACAAATAATGCAGCCAAATTCCTCCGGGATGCACAGGGCTCGTCAGAAGCTGATCAATTTGAGGAGCTTTGTCAGCATCTTAGACATACATTCATTTCGCAAAGCATCCATTGCCATAAGTTGAAGGCTAGGCATCATGAACTTGTTACTACGAACATCCGGCTGTATCAAGAACAGCAAAGGCTGAGCTGCCTATTCGTGAACGAAGATCTTCTGGTAGCATTCTATCGCCAGGCATCTCATCATTTTTGGAAGGATATAGTTGAAATTCTGGAGGAGTGTCAGACACGTTATTCTTAGGCCCGAATGGCTAGGATCTACCGTTTGATATGAAATGCACACGGTTTGACCGTATTTGTGGGCCATTGGGTTCAGCGTGGGCCGATAGAAAAGATGGATGGATGAATTCATTTAACCCGACCCCTCGTCGAAGCGATGTGCAAGCTACTACTACTGTGTAAATACATCATTGTACTTTCTACTTTGATCATTCCAAATGGCGACTGAATGCCATCAATAATCTAGTTACCTTCTCCATCTGCGAGGGTAAAAGCTAAGTAAAACATAGCGTAATTTCTGAACAATTAAAATGTCGATTCCCAACAATTAGGATGTCTTGCGAGAGTGGCTGATATGGGGGTTTAATTCTAGGTTTAGAGCATATAGGTGGTTGCTTGTGGACGTGCAAAGCGGGAGCCAATTTTTCTGCCTCTGACGCGCTGGAGTGTAAGTTCTAACCGCCGAGAAAGTACTATTGAGTCGCATAAAAAAAAGAAAAGAAAAGGGAGATATGGACCATAGTGTTGTTGTTGTTGCACTGAACGCGAAGCTCTGATGGACCAACTATACTACAATCCGCACGTGACAATTCCTTGGGATCTTTTCCAAATGAATAGTCATTTATTCGTATGAACTTCTAACTTTGCTCAATTGGCGCCTCTATGTCTGGGTAAATCCCTCTTTATCTCTCATACAAAATGCACACTACACCACTTCCCAGTTTTCTTCGCTCCTTCCACAACCCCAATTCTACTATATATCGGGAATGAACTACCCTGGCGTCATTGCGCTGAGTCTTCTATTTTGGCTTTATTTTTAGCGGCGTGGCCCAGAGAAAGCAGCTTGGAGCTTCAATCCGAGCACAGTAATCCTGCACTAGTCGAAGACACCGCAAGACTGGTTCAACATCCTGACGTGGTTTCAGGATCTTCTCTGCGGCAGACATTGAACCATGCTTGAGCTTGGGGGAAAGACGTTCTGCTAGATGCCTGAAGCAATTAGATCCGAAGTCGACGCTAAAAGGACATGGTCAAATTGCTAGGGATCATCTGAGGAATGACGAGGAAACGTTTTCCGCGAAAGCTGGAGCGGTGTTCTACCAAACCGTTGGGGAAGACATGATGTCGTGAGCCTCGAAACAGCTGTCTGTTTCTTCTGAAGATTTTGGGGTAGCATTTAATGCGGGCTTTCGGCGATGCCAGCGTTAAGGTATGAAAAGAATGCTCGAAATACCGACCGACGCACAAAGCCTGCGCTGACCCGCCCGAAATCCCAATTTTGTCCCAAAGCTTCTCTAGAAAGGGCAAATCTGTCAGCATGCACAGAGTCTGTGAATGGTCTCCCGGACCGTCGCTCGGTCTCTACATCGTCGTAGCCGTTTGGGGGAAAGTCGCATGGATGTGGGCGGGGAAGATCACTAGCTTCGCTTAATGGATCCCCTTCGCTTATGGGAACTTCAAAATCGTAACCTCGAGCCAGCACAAGGAAATGGCGTAGAAGTAGCAACGACGGAATGCCATTCAATTCTTCGTTGGCACTTATAAAGAAGGCACGTTTCTTGTCCCTATTCTTTCGTGGAACACGACGGTGGTGGTCCCTCTTAGGGGTTAATTCATACGCATACTGAAAACTGAACCGCCAAAGATCCTGGAGCTGCTCGTTTTGTACTGTTTGCTCCCAGTAAGATCTAGATAACAAACCGGAAGTGAACCCACTGCATTGACTTCTCAGGACCTCGTCAATGGTACTGTTCCCATTGGGCGGTGCAAAACACAGTTGTCGCATGACGCATTGCCCGACATCCAGATACAGAATATCCTGAAAAAATGTCTCCAGTGTTGGAATGGGGAAGTCAATGTCTTTCAAGATTCCCCATATCATATTTCGCTGATAGTCTTCCATAAAAGGAAACAGTATCTTCTGTTCTTTTTTACTTTCCAGGTCACATAAGTCTTGCGAAGAGATCCTTGGCGCTCTGGATTTTAGATGTTTCACGGAAGTGGCGTCAATACGGCTCAAAAGATCTTCGTCGCCATCTACGAGCCGCAGGAAAGTCCGTCGAATATGTTCTAAATAACAAATAATTGGCTGAAGCTGTACTGTCAATCTCCGCCTGCTCGCTGGACGAAGAGAAGACTTACCTCATCGCATTTCATAGCTTTCAATTTATGCAAAACGCCAATGCTCATACCGGCCCATATACCAGTTATGGGAAGGAGAGCATCAAAGGCCATTTGCAAGCTCTCTGGGAGAGTGCGCAGATAATCTCCCTTTCGACTTCCAGGCTCGGACTCTAAGAGAGCCCACCAATAACTTTCTGCAGTCTCATTGCGGAGATCTGTGAAGCTACCTTGATAATAGCGAATATTTCGGTATATTCGTCCGTCCGAAGGGCGCTGGTCATTCGGGAAGCTCTCTTGCAGGCTTCGCACCAATTCGCCACGAAGAGCCAGGTCATTATCTGGATAAATACCGGGTAGGGATCAGCTTGTTGGATCAGGTACTCTAGAACGCCTGTCGCTGACTTACTCGCTCCTGTGACGTAGACATCTGCTACCCACCAAGGATCCTCGATTTGGAGCTCTTTGAACATTTTGCGAGCTGCAATAATAACGTTCTCATGGTCTAGCGCTGGTAGAGTATAGTCCGATCTAATCTCGAGTTGGTCCATACGCAGGCCACGCACTAATGTTGGCTCTCGTGAATTGACCTTGGTAAGCCAGTCTGCAGCATCTATTACCACTGGAACATGAAACTCCCTGCTCAATCGTAAGCAGCCCTGGATATTTAGGATCTGGGTGAGTCGTGTAACATTGTTTCCGTCTTCAATTAGTCGATTTTCGCTTTGTCCGAAGTCCAAGTCGCAGAGGTGAACAAGAAACGGCCCCTTGAAGCACGAATCACGATAATCAAATTGTTTTCGCTCTACTTGCTCGACATCAATCTGATTTGATGCACTTGGACGTTTTGATTGTCGTCGTTGAGCTCGTGTCGACCTTCGTGGCATGTCGGTCGGTCTTTTCACCTTTGAATCCCCAATCCGGGAATAACATTCGCACAAACGGGAAACATGTCCAGTTTACCCGCGATAAATTTATTATATAAATGGGGAAAGGCCTCCGCTACCAAACTTGAACGCCTCAGCTTTATACGCACACCTTAAGCTAGGATAAAGTAAACGAAGGTGGACTGAATCTTTGTACCAACTACCAGAGGACCAATTAAACCTATCAGCCCTTTGATCATTGTATGGATGCCTTTGGCATGAGCCGTCATCTTAAAAATTTGAGGCTGTATGATTAAATGCGTACTACAATCGAAACTTGATATAGCCTCTCATACATTGACATGCAGGTCTTGATATGAACATACTAATATGAAGTAGTTGAGGGTTTCTCTCATCGAAAAGATGGTATGCCGTTTACCTGACTCAATATGTCACGCAGTGTACAGTAATTCACTTGCACGGTCTGTGCCTTGCTTCGTGCACTCTGCGCCTCCCCGACTTATTATTCCTTCAGAAGCGTTCACTTGTTTTACATTCACCTGATAGCCAATTCGGTTACAGTACAGTACTTCTCATATTGTCATCTGAACTCTATACGTACAGTAGACGTGATATACATTTCTACTTCACTATATGATGAAATCTCCGCAAATATTTGGCCAGATGTTATAGCAAGCGATGCTCTACGTATGGAACATACTGCCACTCGACCTCGCGAGCTTATTTCCGGGCCATGGCTATCAAGCAATTGTGGAAATTTGCAATGGCTTCAAAATTGTTTCAAAATCTGAGTTATGAGTAGACTGAGAGCAGTGGTAGCCCTGGGACACAGTGGGCCCAAATATGGCTATCCTTTATTAAGACAGGGTACAATATGCATAAATCCGATGCTATAGTGTAATGTAGATAACATTTTAATGTATGATACTAGATTACAAAAAGCCAGATGATCGGTTCACCTGGTACTGTACATATATTCAATCATTCACTATGGGTATACTATAACCAAAAGTGCTCTCGCAAGCCATCATGGAATCATATCCAGCGAGAAGTTGGGTCCCATACTCGAGAAGCATTCCATTGGGACTTCCAATTTTGCTCTGCTCTTGCCTCCTGAGCCCTAGACTTTTCCAATGTTTCGCGTAAGTGGCGTATGGCCTGTATGACTTTCAAGTTTCTCGTGGAAGTGCACTCGGATATAAAGTAGGATTGTGGTGTCAAGTCTTCGATTGCATCAATCGCCGACTTGGATAGTTCATGAAAATTGTTAAAGCATGATTGGTAAAATTCATTTTCATATTTTTGCTGCTCCCACTGGCGAAGCTTTTCGCAGCGAGACTCGGGAAGTGATCGCCTATGTTCCGACTTTGAACTTTGTAAGCGGACTCTTGTAGTCTCCAGAGCCATTGTTGAGCCACGAGCCATGGCGATCTGGTGATCAAGAGAATTAATTTCAGGCAAGTCATGTTTAGCGGGCAGTGTGTTGATGGCACGTGGCATTACGACATCCTTTGGCGAGTCGACCGGTCGACTGTAAACGCTAGAAGTGTCATCTCGTATTATATGATGTTCGCTCATTTTTGACAAGCTGTTCAGCTGTTCATGAAATGAGAAATGTGTCAAGGATTATGAACCGAGTGACTTATGTTTCAAGGCCAAAGTGATACTTTAATATTAGGATCTCAATCAACTAAGGGCATAAATATTTCCTACTCGGCAATGCCTTCTGTTGTTCTTCTTAGTCCTTCATTTTTCTATTAGCTGTTTAAGCAACCTCACATTTCTGATAGATCAAATGGCAGAAAGTATCAGAAAAATGGCCGAAATCTTTTCCATGGCGAGTTAATTGAACTAGAAAACAAGACTGGTCTAGAATAAAATCCGAACAAAACATCGACAGAGCTGCCGTAGTTGTGTAGTTTGTCAGTAGGCATTACTCAGCCAAGGGGGCCGGGGATTGGATGAGAATATGATGGAAGAAACACGTTCAGGAAGCGGCCAAGCGGGTCGCGAAATATTCCCGCGCTGAGAGAGCTCACCCAGCTCTAGAGCACATCTGGCAGCTCTAGAGTACATACGTACAGCCGTTCCGTTGGTTGGTTGGTTGATGTCATTTACCCTGACCCCTCGCAAAAAGTTGATTTCCTAACTAGACTAAAATACGAATCCGTACCCAGCCTAGTGGGTTGTGGTTTAGAATCCAACTCAAAAAGCGATATGCAGACTACCGCAACTATATACACCCTTGTATGTACATATGTTGTGTACCCCTTCCTAAATGAACGTAGAGTCTCGCCATTGCCTGCCGGCATAAATACAACCGTTCTCGAAATTGGCTTGACCGATACACACTGAGTTACTCTTGTCTGGCCTCACCGCGAAGGCTTTAGCGCAGTTCGTTCATTGATGAAGCCGCAATAAGGTGAGGGCCAGTATTATGCCATCTGTATTATGCCGTCAGTGACGGTTAAGTTTACTAATCAACGGTCAAAGAATGGCAGAATACAGGACTATACTGAAGCATTTTCCTCTTGCTCATCATTTTTTAATGCGGCTCGCTCAACATTTTATCACCGCTAAAGCCTTGGTGGCGGGCCCAGGGAAGCGATATTCAATGTGTATCGGTCAAGCCGATTTCGAGAACGGTTGTACGTATGCCGGCAGGCAATGGCGAGACTCAAGTTCGCTGCTCTGGCTAAGAAGTCTCATTTTCGACCTTGATCTTTGTCCATTCTGATAGGGCCACGCTATTGACCACCGAGGACGCAT
The DNA here is from genome assembly GCF_001773325.1 of Penicillium arizonense. Taxonomy (NCBI): domain Eukaryota; kingdom Fungi; phylum Ascomycota; class Eurotiomycetes; order Eurotiales; family Aspergillaceae; genus Penicillium; species Penicillium arizonense. The sequence continues at coordinate 31,753 of NW_019173324.1, read as the reverse complement.
GTATTCGTTCAAGAGGCGTATCAGACCGCGTGCGTGGTCGGCGGTCTTGTTTCCGGAAGTAAGCCCAGCCTTGGTCCCACAACACTGTGTGATTGAACGATCCAATTCACGTTTCTGAGCCACTACAGCACGCTTCGAGTGAGTTGTCTCGGTCTCTTTGTTAGCCTTCTCGTCTCTTCAACCCAACAGTGCGCTGCATACTGTATGTTGTGGCCGGCAGCCGCAGTTTGCAGAGGACATGAAACACGTACTGATGCAGCAGAAATGCCCTTCAACCTTACTCCTGTACTTTCAAGTAGAATCACCTACATCAATAATATGAAATAAATAACCAACGCAAAGCAAAATGATGGCAAGAAGGGTATCCATACTATATTTTTAAGGAAATATGGGACATCATGTCCAATCCCACTATATAATCTATGAACCCCCAGCTTGGTCATGGGTTCCAAACGTTTCTTTCTCGTGACCCTGAACTTTGGCTCTTTCAAAGCATCTGAAGACTATGCCGCCTCAAACCACCAACATCATAGATGGAGAATTTAAGTGCCTTAAAAGGATCCAGATGAACGCGCTGGACAAGAATATTATGGCTTTCCTCGAAGCAACTCACAAGTCGGCCCAATCCAAGGGCATATGCAACTCAAGGGGCCCTTTCAAGAGGTCGCTCATTCATTACGCTGCTATGGGGGACTGTACTGAACTTCTCTTGCGACTTCTGGAGATTGGCGCGCCAATAGACGATCGCGATCAAAACCAACGTACCCCTCTCTCCTGGGCAGCTGAGTACGGCTCTTACAACGCAACGAGAATTCTGGTGGAAAATGGAGCCGAAGTCAATGCTCTGGACGATATGTACGGGACACCATTATCGTGGCTGAGACACGCTGCGCATCCTGATTGTAAAGGCCTCCCAGTTACCAAAGCATATCTCAAAAAGAACGGAGCAACCATGAAAGGTGCCAAACGTGCCTGGATTTTGAAGAGGCTTGGACTTCTCTGAGTGTCTAATAGGGAATCTTCCAGCATCTTTCCCAGCCTAGCTTTCGTCCATAGTCTGTATCTGAATGTCGCTACTTTAGCTATTGCATGCTATCTTTCCGAAGGCTGTGGTTTTTCGCTACTAAAGGAGTTTATGCATTCTTCTCCCTTTTTCTTTTTTTTTTTAACACAGAGCTACGTCCCCGGGACAAACCTTTATCAGCGGCTGCCACGCTTTAACTCATGTTCCTGTACTAGTCAAAGCCTCTGCTGAGATTGAAATAGAAAGTTATATTCATCCGAGATTGTTTGAACATTGGGCTGGTAAGAATGTCTACCATACTTTTGTTGTACTGTACAATTCTTGCCTGTATGCAGCCCATAGAGGATTACTGGGTCTCGTTCAAGTTCGGGCAGAACTTATGGCAACAGCTATTCTGGCTCGTTTACGTGGTGATAAAAGTGAATGCAAGCTCCGATGAGGCATATATGAAAGTACATGTATGGAAAGTATGTTTGAGCGATTTCTATCTACTCACACTTAATCACTGACTGATGCTGTCGTAAGCCGGGGCGCTATCACGAGCATGGCTCACACGCTGTAGCATCAAACATAATTGGATTATTATCAGAGCATTGACATTTGCCAGGGGGGTTTGAGTTCAAGTCTGCAAGCTTGATAATACAGATCCTCTTACTCGTAGAAGCCAGCGATGCAGCCGAGCTTACAGTCATTGTTAGACTCTCAGTGAGGCTTGGGGTTGAAACCAAGGACAATTTGGCAGGCATCTCAGTTGTGCTACTTGGTGCTCCGGCATCTTGAGATGTAGGTGACATAATAGCATCCGTTGCAGCGGTTGACGGACCTGTTGATGTCGACGATCGACCCCCTGCTACGGGATCACTTGTAACAGACGACCGAGAAGAGGCACAAGAGCAGCTCCTCTTACCCTGAATAAGTTGGGACCTTTTGCTAATATTCGCCCTCTGGGATTTCTTTGTGACCTTTGGAGAACGGGAGGCTACGATAGTAAAATCGCTACAGATAAGGCTAGAATTGTATACGCCTGTTCGTTGTCGGTCAGTGAGCGTTTTCCAACCCTGAGCATTATAGCAAGTAATGAGGAACTGACAACGGGAGAAAATATTTTCAAACTCTTCGATACATTGCGAGGAAAGTGAAACCGATCTTTTTTCTCCGTCGAGATTGTAACGAACAAAGGTCTCCAGAGGAGAAGGCTGATTCCAAACTTGGAACAGGTCACAGGCCTTTTCAGCGAAAATATTTTTCTGAAGCTGTGCGTAGGCCGTGTTGGCTAATAGAACCACGAAGAGGTAAATATTCATGTTTAGTAAGAAAAGAATCGAGAACCGAAATTTTCATCAAGACCAATATCATCTGGTCTTGTCGACCCTTAAGAATACTTCAAGATGTAACTACTAACGAGGATGCATTTATATGGCACTGTTATGCTACGGCCCTCACAATGGCTTGAAAACGGATAGCCTCATATAATGAAGCATCAAGTGCGATATACGAAAATATTTGCGATGTAATTTCGGGACCAACTTATCATAATCTTTAGTTATTTGGCTAGCCATTAAAACACTTGTCAATGTATATTTCATGAAAATGAGGCACCGAGAGTTTTTTTCTCTTACCTCATAAAACCTTGTGAAGCTCATATATCGAAGGAGCTCCCACCGCTTGGTTCGTCTTTGGTATTTCTATAAAGGGGTTGTTTACCCGCCCTCTAACCTTTATAGTTGACCTACATTTCTCAATTTTCCCGCATACTTGTTCATGTACTCAAAATGAAAGCCTTTCAAAGAACGTTTATTCTGTGTGCCGTTATCTTCCAAGTGGTCAGTCAGCAAGCCTGAATATGTACAAGTATTGACGTATCATAGTTTGGCAGTCCGACGTCTAATGATAGCCAAGGTGGCTTAGGTGTCATTGCAGTGAGTCAGTAACCATTTTATATACTCAAGCCACATGCTTAGGCATGAAAGAACATTGATTTTCCTGCCTTTCCCGCTTCCGATCGTTTGTCGAAAATGGCTACAGAGAAGCGCAGTGTAAACCCCTCCTGTCCTGCCTACCAAGTCGAATGGGGCCTAACTTTGCGAGATAGTCGAAGCCATTTACTAGTTGTGACTGGACATATGGGGTTGCATATACAAAAATTACGAGAGAGGAAAATATTGACCGCCGCCTCGAAGATGTCAAGAATTTGTTGTGTATAGCAAGTCCAAACACTTGCACGAGGGTGGCATACCTAAACCAATCAGGCATTTTTCTCTGTAACAATGTGCGTATGCTTTTATCACCGAGTAATCCATTTTTCAAACCGTTTTACTCACTTGACACAGCATCCTGACCACATCATCACCGAGTGCAAGAATCTCATTGATCCTGCAAAGAAGCTGTCAGCAGCTTGCAATTATGGAAACTATTACACATTTGGCGTACTGGATGGGAAGATTCAAAACGGAACCCAACAGGTAGCCTATCATTTGAGGATTGCTGCGGAAGGCTGGTAGCAATTCATGAAGTCTCACGAAAACACCTGGTGCCACAACGCCTTTTGCAGCAGACTCTTTAGACAGTTAGGCCTTCCTGAGATAATTAATCTTTTGGCTTCGTGGTAATCAGGCGCTTCTTATTGACATTCTCTGATCAATGCTACGGTGATGAGAAAGCGGGTTCCAAATAATTAGTCTTGGCGATACATCAAGAACACATGAACCAGTGGACAGCAAAAATTGCTAAATCTGCGTGTCGCGATCGTAAAGGGTAGATTGTTGGGGAACCTGCGCTGAGGTATCATGTAATCCGTACTTCACACTGCATTCTGAATTATACGGTATCTGCAGCATCAATGAGACCGAAAATATCACACATTGCACATGGAACTCAACTAGTACTGGTGGCGCTGACTATGACCTCAAATTTTGGCTCTCACTGATCCCTGCAATTAAACAGTCTAGCAGCCGAGGATCTTTATCAAGCCCCTCGATTTGGATGGATAGAAACCATACGTCGTAACGAGACTGATGTCCGTACAAATGACCGGTGCGAGGGCTTATATCGGTGAGAGGACCCGGATTTCAAGTATGTGCTACGCAACCCGTTTGTCGAAGATACCATCGCTGATGAGACCATTGTCCTACATTCACATTCAACTGTCTACAGGATGGATCGAAATCAGTTTCACCATTTACTCGCAGAAATTATTTCTCGAGCCCTCCTTTGAAACTTGCTAGGCTCACTTTGCTTTAGCGCATTTCAAATTATCGAATGTATTGTAAGGAATATCACATGATATCCTACTGCGTAAGTTAGATGCACTAGCCATACATTCGGGTGCTCTCGTAAGCAATTTGTATTATCACCACCGCGATGCGCCCACTGAGTGTCTATCAACATACTGCGAACACACTCTCTATCGAAGCGAGATCCGTGATCTAACCTGTGATGCGAGACCTGCCAGATTACTGACTACGTATTGGATGGCGGTTTCCCAGTCCCCGTTCTTGTGCCAGATTTTTACCGCATTGGATTTTCTCTTGACAACGTCCATCTAAAGATGGTGCATCCATTCTATTTGTCCTTGAGCAACTATTCTGACAGCAGGTCGGAACTGGTCCGTCAGCAGGAACATAATTTCAATCCGCAAATGCCAGATTTAGGTACTAATTACAAAGACAAGAAAGTGTAATTTCACAGCTACCGACCATCTCACTGGGCCGAGGGGGAACGGCGAGGGCGGGGTATGCAAACGACGCGAAATACAAAAAGTCTCGATCGGAATGTCTGATAGCATTGGGTAATCCGCGCCAAGACATTCAGCTTGACATGTACGGCGCTCCTCGTCGGCTTCATCAAATATGAATGGCAAGATTTATCAAAATGGAAATATTCCACCTCACCTAATGCAGTATCGTTCGTTCATCGTCACGACCGCAAAGGCCACAATTCTCATTCCGGTCTCCTCACGCTCGAGTCAAACACGGGGAGCTAAGACACGCCCGGGAGACGTCTCACTAAGAGCATCTGTGCAAGCGCGAGATTTGGCATGCATATGCAAAGCATCTAGCGCAGCGCGAAGAATTCTCTGCTAGAAATTTCTGTGAGCGCTGGTAACATTTCGACAAGGAAGATGGTACCAACTTTGGAGTAGATACGGTTAGACGGACATAACCGAACGTCGTAAGATAACAGCTGTCGCCCTAGTTCGGAGTAAATTGTGGTAGGGTGCGCTAGATAATTGGATTCGATTTTCATGCGCAGATTATCGGCGGGTACGGATCCGCTGCATTTTAGCTCGGAGGGCATCCAAGCTTCTTTGGTTGTCACGCGCACTTCGAAAGTCATGCTCACTTCGAGCTAACTCATGCTCAATTTGATCATGATCACGCTCACTTCGAGAGTCACGCTCACTTCGAGCAAAGACACGCTCAATTTGATCAAGGTCACGCTCACTTAGAACAGGGACGAGCTTGATGATTATGATACCTTGGGCTGTTTTTTCCTTGAATAACAAATTCCAAGCGTCAGATTGTACTTGAGAAAGTATTCCAACGCATTCCGAGTGGTCCATATCAGGAAAACCAGTGATATGGAGGCATTTTTGCTCGGAATCAAATAATAAAGACATTGCCGGATTGCGATGGTACAATATTTCCGATAGTCGATCAACTGTTGACTGGCCAGATTCTATCGGAACCGGTCTCTTCATTTTGAATTTATTGTGCTGTGCACTATGTCAATTTGGAACTGATGCGAGGATAGAACAGAGTCTCTAGCCCCGAGGGGAGAGAGGGGAGAAATGTGGCCTTTTTATGCGTCCGAGAAGACGGAAAGAAAGGGCAGAATCCTGGGTGGCCTCCGGTAGGATTAGCGCCCTCCTAGGAACTAAATTAATCCGAGTTTAGTACCCAGATTGCGATGACCAGCCTAATCTATCCCCGCTCCCCTTTTTCAAGTGTACGAATAGAGATGCGAGATCGCGTTCTGTTGCTAGTATGGCAAAAATAACGCATGGTCTAACGGGCACCTTTTTGAAGGTCCGCCGCAGCTTTAAGATGGCTTCCCACCCTCTATTTAGCTTGTCCAGTGGATCAACGTTCTAGAACCCCCAGAAACCATACGAGTATAATACAGAAGCTATTTTTAAGCTGTTATTTACGACTGTACTAAAACATTGCCAAGAAAGGGGTTTGAAGGATTAACCGTAATGGGTATAGCGTGTTTCGAAAAAGGGCTTGAGAAAGAATCTCTGAGAGGAAATGGTGAAACTGATTCCGATCCATCCTGTATAGCGAACCCACCAACGCTTGAGGACAGCAGACAGGCAACTGACAGCGACGATCCTGTGCGACAGCCGGTCCGCCCTGCAGGCGGTTCAAAGCGCGAGAAACAGATCAGGACAACGCATCGTTCACACGATCCTCCAGGCTGGCGCCGAGGTCCTAGCGGCGGGAATCGCACTCCGTCTTCAATGGATGCCGGGGCATTGCGACAACCCTGGTAACGATGCTGCAGATCGATTAGCAAAGGACGCCGCCAGCCCAGGCAAAACCCATCCTTTCCGCCCGCTCCTCACCAGAGAGAGGGCGTTCATCCGTCGGAACATCTACTCTCAATGGGAACAAGAATGGAAATCATCCACCAAGGGCGGTCACTTACGAAAGATCGATAACACCCTGCCAGCAACCTACACTAGAAGGCTATATGGGAACCTGCCAAGAAACCGCGCGTACCTCTTGACGCAGCTGCGCACGGGCCACAACTGGTTATCCAGCTACCGCAAGAATGTTGGTTATAGTGACGACGACCAGTGCGCATGCGGCGCACAAGAAACAGTCACCCATGTGCTGGTGGATTGCCCG